>NW_020948951.1:10622246-10701735 GCF_900497805.2 Vombatus ursinus | reverse complement strand
TATTTGCAGTTCCTTATTGACCTTTGCCCTTGCCTTGATCATTTTTTCCTATCTGCCTCAAAATCTTTTCTTTGGTTCCATGTCTTCCCACTTTTCTGGCTGTCAGGTTTTACCTGCTCCCCCTACTTCAAAGGAGTTCTGATTTCCCTTTTTCTGAGACAAGGTGAGTGGTCTCTCTAAGTACCAAATCCCTGTAAGTGATACTCATTCTAAAATCTAGAACTTCTTTTATGGAAGATCCTTTCTCCCATGAGAGCATTCAATAGTGGTATTACCTGGTGTAGGAAATAGAGCACCAAACTTGGAGTCAAGAAATTGAAAGCCAAATCCGACCTTAGACATTTACTAACTGTCTAAGGCAATTCACTTAATATCTGTTCACCTCAGTTTCCTCATCTGTAAAATGGGGATAATAACAGCACCAACCTTTCAGGATTGTTCTGAGGATTACATGAGATAATAAATTGAAAACACTTAGCACAGTGCCTGGCATATTATTATTATTACCCCTGCCCCAACAGTGAAACAAAATTTCCATCTCCTCCTCACTCACTAACTAGAAATATTTTGAAGACACCTTTTTTTGCACATTCATCTTCTTCATTAATGGTTAGGCTCAGATTTGCAGTTAGGTGATCTGGGGCTCCATCTTGAGCTTCATATTTTTTATTCCCTTCTATGGTTTGGGGGTGAATGGTGGTGGTACAGAATAGTCTTGTGTGATTCAAATGGAATTTCCTTTATATTTGAGGTCATTTCTCTTGGTCACTTGCAGAACTTTTGTTTGTCAAAAGAGTTGTTATATTTAATCACTATGATGTCTCAGATTTATCAGCATAGGTGTTTGTTCTTGAGGCGATCTGTAAAACTTTTGAGTGACTCTTTGTTTTCTATGTCCAGAAGTTCTGGGTGTCTTTCTTGTATTATTTCTTTCATTATTGTATTCAGGTTTTTCTTCTTGATGTGGCCTTTTGGGAGTCCTATAATCCCTAAGTTGGCTCCACACACCCTGTCTTCAAAAGTTGTTTTGCTTGTATGGAGATCATGCTTTCTTTTCATGTTATTGCTTTTTGTTTCTCTTCTTCCAAATTCTCTTCCACTTCAGTGAAGCATTTGTATTCTCATTCAGTTTTTCTTGCCACTCTCAATTCTAGTTATTCTTCCAATTAGTTTTGCTGTGTAATCCATAAATTCTGAGATGACTAGTTTTCATAATGTTTGGCATGTCAGGCCTGGAATCAGGGAGGCTCCTCTTCCTGAGTTCAAACCTGGCCTCACACACTTACTAGCTGTGAGACCCTAGGAAAGTCACTTAACAGTGTTTGCTTCAGCTCCTCATGTGTAAAATGAGCTGGAGAAAGAAATAGCAATCCACTCCAGTATTTTTGCCAAGAAAACCCCAAATGGGATCATGAAGAGTTGGACATGACTGAAAAATGACTGAACAACAACAATCCATACTTTCTGCTTTTTAAATTCTTAATTCTCATTTAAGACATTCAGAAACATTTTTCTGTGGTACTATGTTCACTTCACAACCACAGAGTCCTTTGCCTCATTAGGTGTTGATTCATTGTCCATGGTCAGGGAAGAAATGACAGAGGAAACAGTATCTTGCAGGGTTTTTGTTTCTACAACCTAATCTCCTGCTGAAAGCCTAAAGTAGGAGTTAGTGGGAAAACTGCTTCAAGTATGAAAATTCATTAATCTTTTCCAGCATACTAAACTCTTGTGCTGTAGCTTTTTCATAGGTTTTTTTTTTTGGCCTGTCTGCATTTTCCCCTTAGAAATCCTTCAATGTAGCAGAATTCACCCACAACACAAACTATGACACAAGACAAAGATTTTCTAGTATTTTACAAAGAAACAAAAATACAGACAAAATGATAAGACAAAAACATACTCGCTAGCCTTTATGTTTTCTTCAGTTTGCAGTAATGAAAAGAGCTGAATTAGGACCAAAACAAATTATGTCACATAATTCAATTGCATTCTGTTTAGTTAACCACTCCACTCCTCAGGAAAATTTTAAAAGTATACAACATGACTCCATGGGGCAACCTTAATTAAAAACTACACCTACCTACTGCCTGCAGATGTCTACCCTTTGCTGTCCTTCAACACTCAGTTCCTCAAGAAAGCTGCAAAAAGACCCAAGAGGACAAAAGCACAATTAAAACATTCCTCCCACACCAGGAGTGCCCTGAATCTGGCCCTAACACCAAGTCCAAAGTCAGGAAGCGAGCTGAAAAAAATTAAGCAAACAAACAACATGAAAAAGAATCCTATGAAAAAGAGCTATTATGGTGACAGGAACACCCAAAATGCAACTTCACAAAGGTGAAATGACTAAAACATTTACAAGTAAAGCCTCAAAGAAAACCATAACATGGGCACAAGTTCATAAAGCAAGACTTTTTAAAAACCGCTAAATGGGATGAAAAAAACATGAAGAGAAACAAGAATTATGGAGGAGAAATGAGTTACCCAAGGGAGAAAAACTATCTGAAAGTTAGAATTGATCTAATAGAAGCTAATGATACCGTAAGACAATAAGAAATATTAAAAACAATTTCCAAAAACTCAAAAATAGAAGAAAATTTAATGTATTTCATTGTTAAAAAAAAAACTGATCTGGAAAGGAGATCAAGAGAAAAAAATTAAGAATCACTGTAATCCCTAAAAGTCATGACAAAAAAAGGAGAGCTTAGAAATTATAGGTGAAGAAATCTTTAAAGGAAGCTGCTCAGAAATCTGACAATTAGAGGAGAAAGTATAAATAGAAAGAATCTGTCAATCACCTCCTGAAAGAAACCTCCAAATGAGAACTCCCAGGAGCATTAAAGCCAAAATTAAGAGCTTCCAGGTCAACGGAAAATACTACAAAGAGTCAATAAGAAAGAATTCAAGTATGAAGAAGCCATGCTGAAGATCACTTATGACTTAGCAGCTGCCACTAAAAGGAGCAGATAGTTTTGAATATAGAATTCCAGAAGACAAAAGACATTAAGTTACTCTGAGAAGGCTTCCAACTCAGCATCAAAACTCAGTATAGTACTACTCAGAGAGGAAAAAATGGGTCTTTAATATAATAGAAGACTTACAAACATTCCTGGTGAAAAGTCAGAGCTGAGTATAAACTTTGAAAGGCAAACACAAGAGTCAAGAGAAATATGACAGGGTAAACATCAGTGAGGATTTATGAGGGATAAAATAAGGATAAGCTATATATTCTAATATGGGGAGATGATACATGTAACTGTTCTGAACTCTATCATCAACAGAGGTCATAAAATGACTAATTAGATAGAGGGTCTAGGAATGGAGTCAGAACAAAAAATAAGAAAATTCACTGGGACGAAAATTTTTTAAGAACATCAAAGAAGTTAATTTTTAAAAGATGAGAAGAAAAATGGCCTTGTTGTGTCCCATCTCAAACTATACTACAAAATTACAATCATCAAAACAACTTGATATTGGATAAAAAATAATGAAAATGATCAGTAAAACAAATCAAGTACACAATATCTGGAAGTGAAAAAACATGAGAGTCTGGTGTTTGACAAACCCAAAGATCCAAGCTATTGAGGCAAGAATTCACTATTTGACAAAAACTGATAGGATAACTGGAATGCAGTCTTTCAGAAACTAAGCATAGACCAACATCTGATACTGCATACCAGGACAAGCTCCAAATGGGTACATGACTTAGACATTAAAAGTGACATCATAAATAACTTAGAGGAGTAAGGAAGAAATTACCTGTCATTTCTATAAGTAGGGGAAGAGTTGATGACTAAAGAAGAGATAGAGAGGGTCACAGAAGCTAAAATGGTTTATTACATAAAATTTAAAAGCTTTTGAATAAACAAAACCAATGCAAGTAAAATTAGAAGAGAAGCAGGTAAAGGGGAAAATATTTGCAGCAAGTTTCTCTGATAAATGTCTTATTTCTAAGGTATATAGGGAAATTATTCCAATTTGTAAGAATTCCCTCAAATGATAAATGGTCAAAGATATGAATGAGTAGTTTTCAGAGGAAGAAATCCCACTTCTCAATAGCCATATGAAATAATATTCCAAATCTTTAATAATTATAGGAATGCAAATTGAAACAGCTTTGAGGTTCCACCTCTCAAAAATCAGATTGACAAAAGTGACAAAAATAAAATGATACATGATGGGCTCTATAGTTAAATAAGAACATTAAAGCAATGTCAGTGGAGCTATGAATTGATCCCTCCATTTTGAAAAGCAGTTTAGAAAATTTCCCAAAAAGCTATTAATGTGTGCATGCTCTTTGACCCAGTGATACCACTACTAGGTCTATATTACAAAGAGATCAATGAAAGAGCAAAAATATCTATATGTATAAAATATATATAGCAGTTTTGTTTGTGGTGACAAAAAATTTGAAAACTGAAAAAGTGACCGTCTATTAGGAAACAACTGAATATGAATATATATGAATGTGATGAAATATTTGTTGAATTACACTATAAAATGTGTTGAAGGAGATTGTTTCAGAGAAAGTTGGGGTCAATTGTATGGATTGATTCAAGGTGAAGTGACCAGAACTAGAAGAACAATCTATACAATAACAGCAGTATTGTTAAGACAACCAACTTTGAAAGCCTTAGGAAATCTGTTTGATAAAACAACCAACCAAAATTCCAGAGAACTCATAATGAAACAGGCCAGTTCCCACCCAATAAAGAGGTGATGGACTCAGCATATTGAGAAATATTGGGGGCAAGGGTCATGGCCAATCTAGAAAATTGTTTTGCTTAACTATCCATGTTTGTAACAGGGGATTTGGGAATGGTGAGAGGTGGGAAGGAGAGAAGGCATATTTTTATTTGAAAAATATATATAATTTAATGAGAAAATATAAGAAGTCAGACAAGCAGTCTTAAGAAGAAAATCTCAGAAAGGATAGATGAAGATTTGAAATAGCTGGTACTTTAGCATCTTTGCTGAAAACTTTCTCATTGAAAAAGAGCCATTGCTTTGATGATTGTTTGGAAAGTCTGGGGAGCTGCTGATGCCTACAGGTCATTAAAGAAAGTTGAATCCTAATGTTTTGTGAATAGCTGTTAGGCCCTATTGTTCTTGAATAGCATCTACAGCTACAGTGAGGGGAAGCCTTTGCAGTGAAGGAGGAAACCTAATTGCTCTCTCACAGCCTCTCCAGTGAGAACAGTTTCTTCACATGGAGCCCATGGATTCATAACGGTTCCAGGGATACATTCCAGGTGGCCTGTGAACTTTCATCAGGAAAAATTACATATTTATTTTCACTAGCCACTCACTGAAATTTAACATTCACTTCAATTATGAATTTTGACAATATTATTTTAAGAAGGGGTTCATGGGTTTTATCAGAATTCCAAAAAGTTTCATGACACAGAAAGGGTTAAGAACATCTATGTTAGAGGAAAGAATGGAGGGAAAGATAGACATTGCATCTATTTTACTGTGAGTTGTGCTTTACTATGAAAGGAGTCCTGGAGTTAAGTGGATAAATTAGCATCTCTTGCTATTTGCTGAATTTGGAAGTTCTCCAGATTAAAGGAACTTCTTGTCACTGAAAGAGGAAGAATATCTTTTCTTAGTGCCCTGTTAAGGGTGACCAGATCCTTGAATTCTTAGATGTGATATTACAGCCTCTGCTGCTTTTGAAATTTTCATTCTTTAGCTAGATACTGGAACCACATAGCCTAGGAACTATCACCTTCCTCCTCTTACCAGGAAACCAGGGTTCAGGAATTTCCCTCTGAGGTCATGTAGGCAAGCATATTTCTATCTCTTCAATGTCCTCAATCAAAAATTCCTTTTCATGGACCACTATAAAGAGTGATGCTTCCTGATAAGAGTCCTTTCTCCAAAAAGTCAAAAGCATTCAAACTTTGCAAAAGGCACAGCTACCAAGATTTAATAATGTATCTATTGTCCTCTCAACATGTTACCAAGGGGCATGTACACTGATTCTAGAGGAATGCTCATCAAATACAAACTAAAGGGTTCCTCCCCATAAGTTCATCAAATTGATTAAGTAACACTCCATTAGTAAAATCCCTTACATTAGCATGATAGATTTTGTCAAATGCTCTGCTAATATTCAAATTATTAACAATTATCTTGTTTTATTTCCTTTTAAGTAAGTTTTTATTAATAACTTGTTTTTCCATGATTATAATTCTTCCCAATATCCCTCTGCACTACTTGAGAGAACCATCTCATATAAGAAAATATTATTTTTACAGACAAAAAAAGCAAAAGAAGAGGAAAAAAATCCCCAAAACTGATTAATAAATTGAAAAAGTACAAAAGCATTCAAGAAGAATCACTTGTGTTTCCATGTTCTTCTCAAATTCAACATGGTCCTCTGTCTTATCTAGTGTTGTAATTTCATTTTTTTTTCTTGCACTATTTATTCATAGACTTTTGAATTCATTTACTGCATCTGGAGGCCATATTTTCTTTTACTGTTAATATTTTCCTTATTGATTTATCCATTTGTGTTTGAGGTCTTTCAGTTTTCTTCTACATGAGATCTTTGATAATTTCAGTCTTTTTCCTCTTATTTTCTCCTACTGCTTACTTTCTGACTCTCTAAGCAGGGCCAGGGAAAATTCAAGATGGATACAGAAATAAATATTATCTAGTAAATTTGGTGGGAATGGGCGATAACACTAACAGTTGGGGAAATCAGGAATTCTTGTTGGAGTTAGCACTTGAACTCAGCCATAAATGGAGCTGGTAGTTGAAGATATAGAGATGAATATGGACTCCTCTCTGTTCCATGCATGGGAAACTGCCTTTTTAAAGGCTCTGAGGGGAGAGCTGGGACATTGGTACAAGTAGATGAGTTTGACTGGAATGTAGAATATACTGGGGGCAGTTATGTGAAATCAGACCAGGAACTTAGAATATGACTTAGATTGGACTTAGATTATGAAGGGTTTAAATGTCACAAGAGATGAAATTTTATCCTAGCCATAACTGGGAGCTCATGAAGCAAAGTAGTGAAATGGTCAGATCCATGTTTGGGGGCAATGATGACAAAGATGATAACAAAAGCAATTGGATTTTGAACAGATGTACCCATTCAATGTCTCATTGTCCAATGGAACTGATCACAGTTTCTCAGAGTCTATGTTATCAGAGCTCCAGTTCTTCCAGGTGCAACTAAACTAGAAAGACTTCATCTATGGCATCAGGCAAAGGACAAAGAAGCTCATCATTAGATGGTTGGCCACCATGTGATGAATTTTTTTTGACTACAGCAACTCATAATGACCATCTACAAAGACATGGAGGAGCTGGGACCCAGACTCCCAAAAATGAAATCCTATATTGATTTTCTCTATTTTTGTCTCTCCTATAGCTATACAATATTTCACAGTTTACAGAACACTTTCATATACAGTATTTGATTTGATGTACAGAGAAAAAAAAACACTTCAGGTAGTTAGGTCTTCCAATTCCCACCTTAGAAATGATGTAATTGAGGGATAAAGATATTAAGAGACTTGAACAAGGGCACACAGCTTATAAGTGCTAGGCTGAGGATGAAATCTTATCTTTTTCACTCCATTTCTAGGACTTTTTGAGCTCGAAAATGTTGTGAGGAAGCAGGAAGTATTCAATCAGATGTAGTTATGATGGAAACACCAGGAACAGAGGCCATAGAGAATGATATCAAGGTCATTTATAGTCAACAAGAGTAGAGTGAGCCCTAGGTAGCAAGTTCTCAAAGGAACTTTGAAATTCATTAACCAACATTTATTAAGCTCTTTATATGTGCCAGGCTCTCTACTGAACTTTGGTGACACAAAATGAGGGAAAAAAATAGTCCCTGACCTCAAGGATCTTACAATCTAATGGGGGAGACAACATGCAAACAAATATATACAAACAAGCTGTATACAGGATTAACAGGAAATCATTAACAGAGGGAAGTAAGTATAAGAGGGATAGACTTCCAGTAAAAATGTGATTTTTTTAAAAAAAATTTGTGACTTGAAACAGAAGAAGCCAGAAGGTGGAGTGGATTGAGATTTCCAGACATGGAGGACAGTCCATGAAAATACCCAGAGTTAATATACGGAGTATCTTGTTCATGGAATGGCAAAAAGCTCACCAGGGCTGAGTACATGATGTGCAGTAAGATATTAGAAAACTGGAAAGGTAGAAAGGGACTAGGTTACAAAGGGAATTGAATAACAAACAGAGGATTTTTTATTTCATCCTGGAGGCAGTAGGGAATCCCTGATATTCATTGCTTAGGAGGAGTGACAAGGTCAGAACTACGCTTTAGGAAAATTACCTTTGTGGCTAAATGGAGGATGCATTTGAGTGTTGTAGAGTATTAAGGAATCCAAGACTCCTGCCTCCCAATATTTTCCCCAGAAGTACCTTTTTCTTATTGTAAATATCAGGAGCCAGCCCCATCACTGAGAGGTGGCTATTCTACTAATGAGCCTCCTAAGGGCATCTTTTATGTCCTTATTCCTCAGTGTATAGATGAAAGGGTTCAGCATGGGGGTGACCACAGCATACATTGCTGAGGCAACTGTGCTCTTCCAGGAAGAGTTGGTAGCAGAGGAGCTCAAATATACTCCAAATCCTGTGCCATAGAATAAGGAAACAACAGAGAGATGAGATCCACAGATAGAAAAGGCTTTATACTTACACTGAGCAGATGGAAATTTCAAAATGGAAGAACAGATTTGAGTATAAGAGAAAAGGATCCCTACGAGTGGGAGAAAATCCAATAGTCCAGCAGCAAAATATATTAAGGCATAATTGGTGAGAGTATCAGAACAAGAGAGTTTCAGAACCTCAGCAAGATCAAAAAAGAAGTGCTGAATTTCATGGTCTGTGCAGAGGGAGAGCCGTGTTACCATCAGACAGTAAAGGAGGGAATCTAGAAGGCTTATTATCCAGGAGAGCAGAACCAGTAGGCTACAGACATCGGAGCTCATTTTGGCTGCATAGTGTAGAGCATGACAGATAGCCACAAAATGGTCATAGGCCATTGCAGTGAGGAGGAAATTGTCCAAACCACCAAAAACAATAAAGAAGTACATCTGGGTAAGACAACCAGCATAGGAGATGACCTTGTTTTGTGTCAAGATGCTCACCAGCATCTTGGGGACTGTGGTGGACACCACACAGATATCCACAAAGGAAAAGTTGGAAAGGAAGAAGTACATGGGGGTGTGGAGGTGAGAGTCAGAGCCAATGGCCAGCATTCTGAGTTGGTTTCCCACCACTGTGACCAAATACATGCCCAAAAACAGCCCAAAGAGGAGGCCCTGCTGCTCTGATTTTTCAGAAAATCCCAGGAGAATAAATTCAGTGAATTGTGTTTGGTTTCCTGGTACCATGGGGCTGACTCTTCTGCTGGGAAAAAGAAATGAGAAGAGCTTGACGTGAAAATACACTTATCCTTGTACATGAAATGGAAAGAAATCCTACTCCGACTAGACTCTGACTTAAAATTTCTGAGTTCTGTCCCTCTCTCTGCCACTTATTACCTTTGTGATCTTGGACAAATCACTATTTCCACATACCACCTCCATGCAAGACAAAAAACTTGCATCTAATGACCTCTAAGATTCCTTCCAATTCAGACAGTCTTTGAAACATGAACAACCACAAGTAGAAGTGAACATTTTATGAATCCCATCTGAAATTTGCCTAAGAATCACCATGGGCAGGGCAGGACTGTTCTTGCAGACAACAGCAGAGAGAGAGGACAAGGATCTCATATGATTGAAAATTTGGGCTCTCCTTTCTTCAAATGAAATCGTAAAATCTCACAGTAATGGAAGGGACCTCATAGAACATGTAGGACAAAACTGTACCCCATAAAAATCCTGGCACAAAAATATACCTGGCAATTGGGCATCTGGCCATTCCTTGAAGACCTCCATGGAAAGGAAACATCTCCACTTCCTGAGAGAGTTTATTCCACTCTTGGTTTGCCATTACTTTCCTTTCTATTGAGTCAAAATATGATTGTTTTCAAGTTCCATCCAATGCTCTCGTTCTATGCTCTGAGTCCTTGCAGAACAAATCCCTTTTCTCTCCCACATAATATCCCTTTAAATATGTGAAGACAGTTAACCCATATTGCCTGTTTTCTCTCCTTTTTGCCAAGAAACTCTAATTCCTTCAGCTGATCTACACAGACCCTTCCTTATCTTGTATCCTCTCCAGATCATCCATGTCCTTTCTAAATTGCAGTATCCAGAACTAAACACAGAATTTCAGATGAGTTCTGACTATGGTCAAAGACAATGGGATGTTCACCTCCTTCTTATTGGAAGCTATGTCTCCTTTAATGTAGATTAAGTTTTCTTAAGGTTATTTCGTCTGCCCTTTGCTGACTTATAGTGAGTTTACAACCTACTGGAAACCTCTAGATCATGTTTAAATGAATAATGGTCTTGTGTGTTGGGGAATGTGCTCTTGAGGGGCTTGTGTGCTTTTCCCTTTCTTGTATGCTGTAGCTACACATAGTTGGTAGTGGATGAGATCATCCTTCCAGTATTTGGTGACCTTGTGTTGCTAATGATCCCTTGTGATAGCCTAGGGCTGTATATGTGAAAGTGTACCTCTCTGAGACTCTGCCCCATCAGCCTGGAAAGAGTTTTGGGAGCTCCAGGCAATGACACCTTCCAGTTCTGACTCTTATTCTTTAGTCCTTTGAAGCTGAGACATCCTACATTCTAAAGCCCATCCTAGCTGACTGTATTTTTAAGATCCTTTCTTATGATGCATGTGGTTTTGAAAGGGAAAAAACCTCAATGGAGCACATGACCCAGGCTAACAATATTTTAGATGGAAGATGGATCCAGGATTAAAGGGGACTATTCAGTCTAGGAAGGTTATTCTAGAGAGAATGGAGTCAGGTCTAAGGCTTTAGGGTCAAGTTAAGAACTTCAAACAATTTCAGAGCTACATAGTGTGTTCTTTATATCAACAAGAAAAGTCAGAAACAATCTGAATAAAAGAGACAGAATTTCTAGAAGCCTAGTCCCTCTAAGAGTTCTAGAAGCGTTGGACCTCAGAATTGAAGTGAACTCCAGAAGTTATTTAGTGCAACCTATAGCTAAATAAGAATTCTCCCCATATGACCCATGGAAAATGTGATGTGGCTATGAAAATCACATACTGAATTCTTCCTACATGGTAACCCAGGCAGTATGCATTTATGAAAAATTTACTATGTGACAAACACTGTGCTAAGTGCTAGGGATACAAAAACAAGAAATAACATGGGTGAGACAGAAAGGGGGAAGGTACCCCAAGGACATGGTGACAGTTCCTGGAGACTCAGAGGCACAGACAGGAGAATGAAGAAGGAAAAACCTGAGCTCTTTCCCAAAATTGGGAACTCCCTTGAAGGAACTCACCAATGGGAAAAGGAGGGTGGCATGGGGGAATTATGCTGAAGAATGAGAAGGCCCTGGGCTCTGAGTTAGAACTTTGAAATACACAGAGTCCGAAACACAGCAGAGAGAGTGATGAAATGTCATTTTACAGGTGAGAAGTCATTATCCAGCTGTTGCTTGAAGACCTCCAATGAGCAGGAATCCACAACCTCCTGATAGAGCTCATTTCATATGTGTAAAGCTTTACTTATTAAGAAGTTCATTTGTTTTCTAAGATCAAGTCTAAATTTGGCTCTTTGCCACCTCCTCTCTAGGCTAAGGAAAACATTTCATTCCTCTTTCTAGCCTTTCAAATGCTTAAAGATAGCTACCACTCCAGAAGAGGTTGGAGCAGAGCACATATCTATTGTAGGCTGATACCTTGAAATCCAAAAGAGAATACTTGGAGAGATGAAGAAAAGGAGTTTCTTCCTCATTTTTTGGGTGGTGTGAGTGGTAGTAGTAAGACTAGATCCTGTTGGGGTTGATGGCCAGTAAGAGAGAAGAATCTCCCAGAAGGGTTATTATGTCCAGGCCAAAGGAGGTCTGTGCTGATTCATACTTACCTTATGACCAACAAAGGTCCTCATCCTTTTCACATGTATGGAATATACACTGCGGTTACTCTCCTAACCCACATTCAGACCACCAAGTTGTGTCCCTAGAACACAACAACTATCTTTCCTCTCAAGGTTCTAAGGGTAGCTCTGAGGTGTTTGGGCATGGTTCTCTAATATTTATAAACTTAAATACTTAAGAAGTTCCACCAGAGTGATTCCTCTAGTAATTTTGAGCTGATATCAGACAGACTTAATGGGTTACTAGACAGGGGTGTTTACTAAGGTTTGAGTACAAACAGTTTGTATAAAATAACTCACCACTCCAAAGAAAAAAACAGCAGTGATTTACTCTCCCACAAGTAGAGAGATCACGCAGGGGGAGTGACTACTTGTTTCAAAGTGATAGCACAGCCTGTTAAAGTCCTTTTCCTCATGGTGCTTTTTCCCCTTCCTGCAACTCTCATGAAATTCCTCCTTGGCATGGTGTAATGTCAGCCTGTACTTCGTGGAAATGCTATAATTATTAGGAATGTTTTCCTTTTATCAAATTGAATTTTTTTTTTGCAATTTCCATGCATTATTCCTAGTTCAGCTCTCTGAGGTCAGGCAAAACACACCTAATCTTTCTCATAACAGTCCTTCAAATACTTGAAAGCAATTGTCTCCCCCTGCCATGATACCACACACCCAATCTTCTCTATTCCTTAACAACCTTCTAACCTTTTCTGGCTCCTTTCTCTGTCTCTCTTCTTCTAGCCCAATCATCCCCACATCATTAGAGGTAGCAAAATGCAGCAACTAACTGACAACTAGTTCACAGTAGGGTTGCACTGTATACCACTAAACAACCTGGTAGCAAACACTTCCTGGGTAGGAATAGTTCCTCATAATAGAACTCAAGAAATACTGGTTACCTTTCATAAGATGATTTTTGTCGTATCCTCAGCAAATGTCTGAGCATTCAGAGCAATGGGGATAGGAATAGAAGGTAGAAAGGAATGAGAGTGGGAGAGAGGAATATAATAGAATCAGGAATAATAAGTCAGGATTTCAGATCATCTGGTCCTACCCCTATCAGAAGCAGAAAGAGAGAAGGAAAAAAGTACCAAGTAAACAAGGTTCGTAAGAGATGATAAAATCAATCAAAATTACATTAGGAGAAGAGGTAGCAGGCAGTAGGAAGTGATGCGTGAGTCAAAGAGAAAACTGCTCCTGCTGAATTTTTTAAAAAATCTAAATAAAGTGCACATACATTGCAGTGATCTTTCATACTTCATAAAATAATGTCTACAAAAGGGACAACCAGATATCTTGGTAAACTGATATTACTATACTCCAAATACCATACAGTTTTTGCCCATGTCCTTCTCATATATTTCTTCCTGACAATCTCCCTAGGAATTCCAGCCCTTAGTCTTGAAGCTCTGTTTCTGACTAGTTTCAGATTATAGGAAATTGTTTCAGCCCACCTATCAGCTGTTATTTGGGTAGGGAGTCCTTCTATCACCTCCCCTGTCCTTACCCACACTCCTTGACCCTGTGACCTGTGCCCTGAGACACAACCTCAGTGTACAATACCTTTCAGAGGTCTCTAGAACCATAGGTGTCATCTACAATTTGTATGAAAAGAGCCTTACCATAGCCCAGTACCTTTTATCTGGCATTAGGGTGATAACCCCTCTGTCTTTACTAGGCTTCTTATTAGGGCATCTGAGAGTTATCTCTGGCTAAAGATTTTCCCTAATGTTTGAATTACATTTGGCTGAAATGGATTGGGCCACAATGGACTCATATCTCTTCTATTATGACAAAAATAAAAATTTATCTTTCTGAAATCATTTAATATCACCAAAAAATTGGAAAAAGATGACCTCACTTGACTCTCACAAAAAAACCACCATGAAGTCAATAAGGTATTTTTGATCCCCATTTTATGGCTCAGGGCCCAAAAATAAAAATAATTAGACCAAACTCTTATTGGCAAGGATGAAACCTGTACATGACTTAGGATACAAGGCTTATTCTACTTTTCCTTACTTTTTCTCCAAATTTGGTCCTGGGTTGAACTCTGGGCTTTCAAGTAGACCCTGAAGTAGGTCACAATTTTTTGCTCTATCACTTGGATTAGGATATGATTTCATCTGTGCTAGGTTTGGGAGAATCTCCTTAAATTCCTGAGCAACAGTTGACTGCTTCTCTTTTCCCTTACTTCCCCCTTCTTTTCCTCTCTCCCTTCCCAACACTTCCTATCTCCAATCAGTTACTGAACATAACCAGTGGGCCAAGTTTGTCTGACTGCATCTCTCGGAATGGAGGACAAGGAACACAGACACTTTGGGTCCTCCAAAAAGTGGAGAATTTCAGGCAGTTGGACTGATATCTCTGGGAGGCACAAGCAGACTCCATCCTGGCCTGAGAAAGCTTGTATCTGGTCCTGTGGAAGAACAGGAAGACTATTTGAAAGTTCTAGTGCCTGAGAGGCTCAATTCTCCAAACTCTTCATTAGAAAAATCATATAATTGTATCCCTGAACAGCTGAACTCTCTATGGGGCAGGAAGATATGGCAGAAATCTTCCTAACAGTGAGAGCTGTCCAACATCACATATGAAGTTACCAAACCCTGGGGATCTTGAGCAGGAAAGTACCTCAGAGGCTCTTCAGTTCAATCTGAATCTTCTACTATGTTCCTAACAAGGAATCCACTGCTTCCTAGGGCATCCCATGCTCCTGTTGTAGTGTTTTAATTGCAAGAAAGTTTTTGCTTCTACTGAGCCAAAATTGGCCTCCTCATAGTTTATCTCTTTTTCCCTCATTGCATCTTCTGGGGCCAAGCAGAACAAGTCCAAACACTCATCTGCATAAGATAATTTCAAACCCATGAAGACAGCTGTCATGTCCAACTAAAGTCTTCTCTTTCTCAGGACAGACATCTCAAGTTCCTCTAAATGATCCTCATACATATTATCGTTGTCATTTGCCTTCCCAACCCAAGTTTAAGACCAGACATTTATTGCTATTAAATTTCATCTAATTATATTTGGCTCAATATTATAATTGGTCAAGAACTTTTTTTTTGGTTATTCATGTGTAGACACGGAAAACATTTTCATATTAGTCTTTTTATAAAAGAAATCAACTCCCCCCAAAAAACCCCAAGAAAAATAAACAAAGTTTAAAGAGTATGCTTTGATCTGTATTCAGACTCTATCAGTTCTTTCTCTGCAGATGGATATCACTTTTCATCATAAGTTCTTCAGAGTTGTCCAAGATTTCAAGTTGTTCAAAACAACTTTATTGTTTCATTAAATGTTTGCTCAATTAACCAAACTCACTTTTTAATTCTTTTTAAATTAATTCATTTTAATTCATAGAGTATCAGTAATTTTTTAGTCATTCTAAGGCATCCTTAGGACAAGTACAGAATAGTTGACAGAGGGGTTTTGATTCAAAAGGTTTGGGTTTTAATACAGCTTTTGATACTTACTAGCTTTGTATCTCTGAGCAAGTCACTTAATCTATCTGAATATCAGTTTCTGAATCAATGAAATGTTATTTGCATTATTATACTATATTACTCAGTTTTTATCATGATCAAATAAAATCATGTATGTAAAGGGAACTAAAAACCTAAATCTAGAAATACATATTTTATTGCTATTGTTTCTTATTGTTATTATTACTATAACTATATTATGTCATCCAGACACCTCCAAATCACCAACATGATAGGTATTTAGCCCACTCTTATGGGCTAAACCCCCAAATAACACTTTTCCTTCTTTGACTTGTTATACCCTAGTCCCAGGGTTTATTCTCAAGAAAAATTCAAAGTAAAATTTAGTTATAGTTCATATATATATATATATATATATATATTTTATATTTTGTTTTCAACTAGCCAATGGGGTTAAGTGACTTTCCCAAGGTCACACAGCTAGTAAGTGTTAGGTGTCTGAGGCTGGATTTGAACCAAGGTCTTCCTGAATCCAAGGCTGGTGATTTATGCATTGCACCACCTACCTGCCCCTTATAGTTCCTATCTAGAATCACCAGATGTTGGCTGAGTGCCCAGGTCACTTACATAACCTCAAGGTAACACTCAAATGCAATATAGAGTATCCTTTATTTCATACCACTGAAAATGCAAGGACTTACCAGAGGCCATAAACAGACACTGAAAACATATGAGATATTCAACCAACTTTGCCTTGGAGCAGTCAGCTGGAAAATGTGAATGGATATATTATTATGTAAAGATGTTCCCTGTGATTGAAAGTTCAAACCAAAAATGAATAATCCCTTTTTTTTTTTCAGGTTAATTTTGGATCTAGAGAGGATTATTTCATGATTTAAGATGCTGGAGCAGAGAACCTTCCCTAAGACAGCACACAATCTGATATATGCTATATATATATACATTCCTATTAAACATATTTTCGCATTAGTGGTGTTGTAAGTAAAAGTTAGAACCAATAGGAGGAACCACCAGAAAGAAAAAACAAAACTCAACAGTAGAGAAAAAAATAGTAAACAATATGTTTCGATCTGCATTCAAATTCCACACTTCTTTCTTTGGATGTGGATAGCATTTTCTATCACAAGGTCTTACAAAGCATTTTCATAAACAATATTTGATTTGATGTACAAAAATAGGTAGTCAGGGCAAGTCTTCCAACTCCCACTTCAGAAATAAAGAAATTGAAAGATAAAGATATTAAGTGACTTGGCCAAGGGCACAGGGCTCATAAAACTGAGGCTTAAAATCTGGGCATTGTCACTCCATAACCAGCATTTTGTTAAATTACAAAATATCTTGAGGATGCAGGATATGTTCAACCAGTTGTCATTGTGGTAGAAACTCCAGAAATAGGGGCCATGAAGAAAAAAGATCAAAGTCATTTATAATGAATGAGCAGAATGCGCTAGTAAGGTAGGAACCTTGAGATTTATCAATCAACATTTATTAAGCAGCAGCTATGTGTCAGTCACTGTGCTAAGTATTGGAGATAAAAAATGAAGGAATGACAGTCCTTGACCTCAAGGATCACACAATCTAATGGAAGAGGCAACATGCAAACAAACACATACAAACAAACTGTGCACAGGATTCATAGTGCTTAATACAGTAATGATTAATAAATTGAGTTCATGCATACTAATTATGATTGATAAATCATTAACAAAGGGAAGAGACTAGAATTAAGAGGAGTTGGGAAGGACTTCCAGTAAAAGAAGGGATTTTTTAAAATTTGGGACTAAAAAGCAGCAAAAGTAGACAGTAGGTGCAATTGAGAAGAGAGAGCATTCCAGACATCGGGGAGAGCCTGAAAAAATGCCCAGAGTCCAGAAATAGAGTGTCTTGCTCATGGAACCCCAAAGAGGGGATATTGAAGCCAAGGGTATGTGGTAGGGAGTAAGGTATTAGGAGACTGGAAAGGTAGAAAGGATTTAGGTTATAAAGGGATCTGAATGTCAAATGGAGGATTTTGTATTTAATCCTAGAGGAAATAGGAAGTCACTGGTATTCAATGGGAGAAGGGTGACAAATCAGACCTGTACTTTAGGAAAATCACTTGTAGGGGCTAAATAGAGGATAGATTTGAGTGGGGAGAGAATGAAAGAACACAAGATTTCTGCCTCTCAATATTTTCCTCAGTAATACCAGTGTCTTATTCCAAGGACCAGGAGCCAGGCCCATCATTGAGAGGAGACTATTCTGCTAATGAGCCTCCTAAGGGCACCTTTTATGTCCTTATTCCTTAGCGTATAGATAAAAGGATTCAACATGGGGGTGACTACAGCATACATTGCTGAGGCAACAGTGCTCTTCCAGGCAGAGTGGGTAGCTAAGGAGCTCAAATGTACTCCAAGCCCTGTGCCATAGAATAAGGAAACAACAGAGAGGTGAGATCCACAGGTAGAAAAGGCTTTATACTTACCCTGAGCAGATGGGACTTTCAAAATGGAAGAACAGATCTGAATATAAGAGAAAAGGATCCCTGTGAAAGGGAGAAAACCCAGCAGTGCAGTAAGAAGATATAGCAAGACATAATTGATGAGAGTGTCAGAACAGGAGAGTTTCAGAACCTCAGCAAGATCACAAAAGAAGTGGTGAATTTCATGGTCTGAACAGAAAGGGAGATCCGTGTCACCATCAGGCTGTGAAGAAGGGAGTTTAGAAAGCTTATAATCCAGGAGAGCAGCACCAGCAGTCCACAGAAGCGAGGGCACATGATGGCTGTATAGTGTAGAGGATGACAGATAGCCACAAAACGGTCATAGGCCGTTGCAGTGAGGAGAAAATTGTCCAAAGCAATGAAAAACATAAAGGAGTACATCTGGGCAAGACAGTCAGCCTAGAAGATGGCCTTGTTCTGTGTGAAGATGCTCACCAGCATCTTGGGGACTGTGGTGGTTACCACACAGATATCTACAAAGGACAAGTTGAATAGGAAGAAGTACATGGGAGTGTGGAGGTGAGAGTCAGAGCCAATGGCCAACATTATGAGCAGGTTCCCAACCACTGTGACCAAATACATGCCCAAGAACAGCCCAAAGAGGGGCCTCTGCTCATCTGGTTTTTCAGAAAATCCCAAGAGGATGAATTCAGTGAATAGTGTTTGGTTTCCTGGTACCATGGAGCTGACTTTTCTGCTGGGAAAAAGAAATGAGAAGAGCATGACATGAAAATCCAGTTATCCTTGTATATGAAATGGAAAGAACTCTGTCTCTGACCAGCCTCTGGCTTAGAATTTCTCAGTTCTGTCCCTCTCTCTACCACTTATTACCTATGTGATCTTGGACAAGTCACTATTTCCACATTCCACTTCAACGCAAGACAAAGGACTTGGACCTAATGACTCCTAAGATTCCTTCTAGTTCAGACAGTCTTTGAAACATGAACAACCACATTTATGAATGACTAATTTAAGAACAACATCTCAAATCTGCTCTAAGCATCAATGACCCTTGAGCACTGGAATAAAGAAAGAGATACTATTCCTCAATTGATAAAATAGCCAAAGGACATGAACAATTTTCTGATGAAGAAATCAAAACAACTTATAGTCATATGAAAATGCTCTAAGTCATTATTGATTATAGAAATGCAAATTAAGACAACCTTGAGACACCATTTTACACCTATCAGATTGGCAAAAATGATTGAAGGGGAAAGTAAAAAACTGTTGGAAGGAATGTGGGAAAATGGGAACGTTAATTCATTGTTGGTGGAACTGTGAATTGATCCAACAATTTTGGAAATCAATATAGAATTATGCCCAAAGATTTATCAAACTCTCTCTGCCCTTTGACCTAAAATTTCACTCCTAATGCTTTTTCTAAAGATAATTACGGGAAAAAGAGAAGAACCCATATGTTCTAAAATATTTATAACAGTTCTGTTTGTGATATCAAAGAACTGGAAATTGTGGGGATGCCCATCAATCAATTGGGGAATGGCTCAACAAGTTGTGGTATATGATCACTATCTAATAGCATGACTTATCTTATATTTATATCCTTGTCTTATACTTACAGTTCTGCTGTGCTATAAGAATGATGACCTTGATGATCTTAGAAAAACATGGACAGACTTATGTGAAATAATGAAGAGTGAAATGAGCAGAACCAAGAGAACATTGTATACACCAACAGCAATATTATTTTAAGAATGAGTTTGAGCAACTAAGTCATTTTGACTATTACAAATACACAGATTAACTACAATGGACATATGATGGAACATGGTATCTGCATGCAGAGAAAGAATTGATAAATAGAAGTATGCATAGAATGATTTTGCA
This sequence comes from Vombatus ursinus, assembly GCF_900497805.2. Taxonomy (NCBI): domain Eukaryota; kingdom Metazoa; phylum Chordata; class Mammalia; order Diprotodontia; family Vombatidae; genus Vombatus; species Vombatus ursinus. The sequence continues at coordinate 10,681,922 of NW_020948951.1, read as the reverse complement.
TATATATACATATATATGGGGGGTGGAGAAGAACAAGAAAAGACAAGAAAGTTATGTGATAACTTTATTATATATTTAAAAGGAATAGCAAGTTTTATTTAATAGATTTACAATTTCATGTATAGGTGCCTTTTTTTCTATTCTACTATATTGATAAAATGCTTACTTTATTTCTTAAGTTCAGAATAAAATAAATTTAAAATGTTTTTTAAAGGGCACAAAAAAAGATACACTTAAATGTTAAAAAGTAAGAAAGAGATACTATAGGCAGGGCAGGTCTATAATGGCAGGTCTGTAGCCAATAGCAGAGAGAGAGGGCGGTGATCTGGTATGATGGAAGGGCTTTGGGTATCCATTTTTTAATTGGAATCATAAAATCACGAAGAGATGGAAAGGACTATATAGGACATATAGCATAAAACTATACCACACCAAAAAATCCACTCTACAATTTATCTGGAATGTGGGCATCTCACCTCGCCTTGAAAACCTCCATGGAAGGGAAAACTCTCAGTTTCCTGAAGAAGCCTATTCTACTCTCTCACTTCATTTCCTCATAACATGGGCCTGACTTTTCTGCTGGGAAAAAGGACATAAAAATATAATTGCTCTCACTTTCCCTTCTACTGAGCCAAAATATATCTGTTTTCAAGTCCTATCCAATGTTCTCAGTCTACCCTCTGAGTCTCATTTCTCTCCCACATAACAACTCTGTAAACATGTGAAGACAGTTAGCCAGTATTGCATATGTTTTCTCTCCTTTTGGCCAAGAAACTCTAGTTCCTTTGACTGATCTTCATGGGCCTTGCCTATCCTGGTCACTCTCCCTTACCTCCTCTCCAGATTATCAATATCCTTTCTAAGTTGTGGTATCCAGAACTAAGTGCAAAATTTCAGACAAAGTTTGACTGATCAAGGACAATGGAATGATCACCTCATTCTTATGGGAAGCTATGTCTCCTTTAATGAAGGGTAATATATGTTTAGATTATTTTGTCTGCCCTATCACTGCTGACTCATAGTTAGTTTACTGTCTGCTAGAAGCTTTCAGATAATTTTAAATGAATTATGGACTTGTATGAGGGGGGAGTCTAGGGCTTGCGTGTTTTCCTTTTCTTATGTGCTGTAGCTACACATAGTTGTTAGTGGATGGGATCAACCTTCCAGGATTGGGTGACTCTGTGTTGCTAGGTCCCCCCTGAGACAGCCAAGGGATATGTACACACACGCACACACACACACAAATACAAACACACAGAGACATATATATATATATGTGTATATATATATATATATATATATATGTATATGAAAGGGCACCTCTCTGAGGCTCTGCTCCAATCAGCTTTGAAATGATTCTGGGACCTCCAGGCAATAACATCTTCCAGTTCTGACATGTCTTCTATAACCCCTCAAAACTCTGACATTCTATATTCTAAAGTCCATCCCAGCTGGCCCTATCTTTTAACTTTCTTTCCTATGATGCATATGACTTGGAAAAGGAAAAAACACACTGGAATGTGTGGCCGAGGCTAACAATACTGTGGATGGAAGATGGATCCAGGATTAAATGGGCCTATTTAGTCTAGGAAGATGTTTCAGGAAGGAATGGAGTAAGTCCTCCACCTAAGACTTGAGGGTAGAGTTAACCTCAAACAAGGACAGGACCACCTTCTAGGTTCTTTGTATTAACTAGTAAAATTGAGAACAGTTCGAGTAAATGAGACAGAATTTCTAGAAGGTGAATCCCTCTGAGAATTCTAGAAGCACTGAACCTCAGAACTGAAGTGGACCACTGAAGTCATTTAGTCTAACCTATATCTAAATAAGAATTCTCCCTATATGATCTATGGAAAATGCAATGTGGCTATGAAAAGCACATATTAAGCTCTTCCAAGATGATTAGGCAGGCAGTGTGCATTTATTTAAAATTTGCTATGCAACAGACACAGTCCTAAGTGCTAGGGATACAAAAAGAAGAAATAAGAGGGGTGAGGCAGGGAGGATGAAGGTAGCAGTATAAGGGTATGGTGACAGAGCCTGGAGACTCAGAGGCACAGACAAGAGGAGAACAAAGAAGGACAAACCTGAGTTCTTTCCCAAAATGAGGAACTCCCTGAAGGAACTCACCAATGTGGAAAAGGAGGGTGACATTGGAGAATGATGTTGAAGAGTGAGAAGGCCCTGGGCTCTGAGCCATGAATTTGAGATCCACAACAGGGGTGATGATGAAAGGTCATGTTTCAGATAAGAAGGCATAATCCAGCTGTTACTTGAAGGCCTCCCATGAGCAGGAACCCACCATCTCCTGATAGAGCCCATTCCACATTTGGAAAGCTTTTAAGTAAATGTTAAGAATTTTGTTTGCTGGTTTCTTTTTTTTCTGATATCAAGTCCAAATTTGTCTTTTTGCCATGTCCTCTCTAGGCTAAGGGAAAAGAAGGTCTAATTCTTCTCGCTAGCCCTTCAGATACTTAAATATACCTCCCACTCCAGAAAAGGTAGAAGCAGGGCACATATGTATTAGAAGCAGATACCTTGAAACCCAAAAGAGACAATACTTGGAGACATGAAGAAAGGTAGTTTCTTCCTCATTTTGGGGATGGTGTTGGTGGTAGTAGCAATATGAGTTCCTGTTGCAGTTGATGGCCAGTAAGAGATAGGAATACCCCAGAAGGATTATCGTGCCCAGGCCAAAAGAGGTGCTGATTCATATTTACCTTATCCCCTACTGAGATCCTCAAGTCTTTTTCACATGTGTAGGATATACTATGGGGTTATTCTCCTAACCCACAGTCAGATAAGCAAGTTGGGTCCCTAGAAGACAACAATTATCTTTCCCCTCAAGGTTCTAGGGGTATCCCTGAGGTATTTGGGGATGGTTCTCTAATATTTATAAACTTAAATACTTATAACCTTCCACCAATATGATTCCTCTTTTCATTTTGAGTTCATTTTAATTGGACAGATTTAATGGGTTTCTAAAAAGGGGTGTTTACTAAGGTTGAATAGTATGACCAGTTTGTATAAAATAACCCACCACTCCAAAGGAAATACGGCAGAAATATACTCTCCGGCAAATACAGAGATCATGCAGGGGAGAGTACTTGTTACAAAGGGGTCATACAGCTTATGGAAGTCCTTTTCCTAAAGCTCCATTTCTCCCCTTCCCAGAATGCCCATGAAATTCCTGCTAGGCATGATGCAATGTCTGCCTGAGTTTCTTGTAGAGTCACAATGCTGTAATTCTTAGGAAGTTTTTCCTTCTATCAAGATGAAAATTTTTTTTTGCAACTTCCATGCATTATTCCTATTCCGCTCTTTGAGGTCAAGCACAACACATCCAATCTTTTTTATGGCCATCCTTCAAATACTTGAAAAAAATTGTCTCCCCCTACCATGATATCACACACCCAATCATCTCTATTCCTTAATGCCCTTCTAACCTTTTCTGGCTCCTTTCTCTGTCTCTCTTCCCCCAGCCCAATCATCCCCACATCCTTAGAGGCAGATAAATGCAGCAACTAACTGACAATTGATCAAAGTCTCTAGTTCACAGTAAGGTTGCATGGTATACCATTAAACAACCTGGTACCAAACACTTCCTAGATAGGAATAGTTCCTCATAGTAGAATTCGAAAAATACTGGTTATTTTTCATAAGCTGATTTTTGTGTCAGTATCCTCAGGAAAAGTCTGTGCATACAGAGCAATGGGGATAAGAATAGAAGGTAGAAATGAAGGAGAGTGGGAGAGAGGAATATAATACAAGCAGAAATAATGAATCAGAATTTCAGATTATCTGGTCCTATCCCTATCAGAAGTAGAAAGAGAAAAGGAAAAAGACCAAGTGGATAAGGTACATAAGAGATGACAAAATCAATTTAAAAACTACATTATATTAGGATAATAAGTAACAGACAATAGGAAGTGATGTGTGAGTCAGAGACAACTGTTCTGTTGAATTTAACAAAATCGAAGGAAAGTGCATATACATTGCAGTGATCTTTCACACATCATAAAATAATGTCTGTAAAAGGGACAACCAGATACCTTGGTACATTGGTGGACTATACTCCAAATACTATAGAGTCTCTGCTGTGTCCTTCACATATATTTTCCCTGATAATCTCTCTAGGAATTCCAGCCCATCTTCTGAAAACGCCCTATGATTTTCACTAGCTTCATATTATAGGAAATGGTTTCAGCCTACAGATCAGTTGTTAATAGGGTAGGAAGTCCTTCCATCACCTCCCCTGCCCTTATCCACACACTTTGACCCTGTGATTTGTGCCCTGAGTGATAAGCTCAGGGTACAATGCCTTTCAGAGGTCTATAGAATCATAGGAGTTAATTGATAAATTGAACAATGAACATGAACAAGCAGTTTTCAGATGAAAAAATTACAGCTATCTATAGTCATATGAAAAATGATTTAAATGACTATTAATTAGAGGAATTCAAATTAAAACAACTCTGAGGTACCACCTCACACATATAAGATTGGCTAGTATGACAGAAAAGGAAAAAGATAAATGTTGGAGAAGATGTGGTAAAATTGGCACACTATTGCACTGTTGGTGGATTTGTGAACTGATCCAATCATTTTGGAGAGCAATTTGAAACTATGCCCAAAGGGCTATAAAATTGTGCATACACTCTGAACCAGCTCTGTATCCCCATAAAAAGGGGAAAGGAACCACACGTACAAAAATTTTATAACAGCCCTTTTTGTGCTGGCAAAGAATTGGACATTGAAGGGAGGCCCACCAATTGAGGAATGGTTGAACAAGTTTTGGTATTTGAATGTAATGGAATACTATTGTGTTATAAGAAATGATAAGAAGGCAGATTTCAGAAAAACCTATAAAGACTTACATGAATTGATGCTGAGTGAAGTGAGCAGAATGAGAAGAACATTGTACACAGTAATAGCAACATTATGCGATGACCAATTTTAATAAACTTAGCTCTTCTCAGCAATACAATGATCTAAGACAATTCATGATAGAAAGTACTATCCACATCCAGAGAAAGAGCTATGGAGTCTGAATGCAGATCAAAGCATAGTATTTTAACTTCTTTTGGTTTTTCTTTCTTGTGTTTTTCCCTTTTGTTCTGATTCTTCTTTCACAACATGACTAATGTGGAAATATGTTTAACATGATTGTGCATGTATAACTTATATCAGATTGCTTGCCATCTTGGGGAAGGAGAGGGAAGGGAGGGAAGGAGAAAAAATATTGGAACTCAAAATCTTATAAAAGTTAATGTTGAAAACTATCTTTACATGTAATTGAAAAAAGAAAATAGTATTAAGTAGCAGGAAAAGTAAGAGAATACAAAAATAAAAATAAAAAAAACAGAATCACAGGCATCATCTACAATTTGTATGAAAAGAGCTTTATCATATCCCAGTCCCTTTTAGCTGGGATTAGGGGTATAAGCCTCTGTCTGTACTAAGCTTCCCATTGAGGCATCTGAGACTTACCTCTGGCTAAAGATTGTCCCTGGTGCTTAGATTACACTTGGCTGAAAAGGATTGATGCACAATGGACTCATGTCTCTGCTATTTGGCAAAAATAAAAATTTATCTTTCTGAAATGATTTAAGGTCACCAGAAAAATTCCACAAAGATGATCTCATTTAACTCTCACAAAAAAACCCACTGTGAAATGAATAAAAAAATTTTGATTCCCATTTTATGACTCAGGGCCCAAGAATGAAAATAATTAAACCAAGGACTTATTGGCAAGGAAGGAACCTGAACATGACTCAAAGTATAAGGCTTATTTGACTTTCCTTTGCTTTTCCTCCAAACTTGGTCTTGGGCTGAACATTGGGCTTTCAAGTAGATTCTGAAATAGGTCAGATTTTCTTGCTATATTGACTGGATTAGGCTATGATTTCATCTGTACTGGGTTTGGGAGAATCTCCTTAGGCTTCTGAGCACAATAGGCTGCTTCTCTTTTCTCTTACTTCCAACTTCTTTTACTCTTTCCCTTCCCAGTACTTCCTACCTCCAATCTGTTACTGAACATAACCAATGGGCCAGGTTTGGCTGACAGTATCTCTTCAAATGGAGGGCAAGGCAGATCCTCCGGGTCCCAGAAAAAGTTCAGGATTTCAAGCAGATGGGCTGATATCTCTGAGAGGCACAAGCAGACTCCCTCTTGGCCTGAGAGAGCTGTGGAGAAACAGGAAGAATATTTGAAATTTCTACTGCCTAAAAGGCTCAATCCCCCAGACTCCTCATTAGAAAAAACATATAATTGTGTATCTTATCCCTGAACAGCTGAACTCTCTATGGGGCAGGAAACCATAGCAGAAGTCTTCTTAACAGTAGGAGCTGTCCAATATCACACATGAAGTTGCCAAACCCTGTAGATCATGAGCAGGAAAGTACCTCAGAGGCTCTTCAGTTCAGTTTGAATCATCTACTATGTTCCCAACAAGGAATCCAGTGCTTCCCAGGGCATCCCATGCTGCTGTTGTAGTGTTTTAATTGCAAGAAAGTTTTTGCTTCTGCTGAGCTGAAATTGGCCTCCTTGTGGGTTTACCTCATCTTTCCTCATTGCATCTTCAGGGGCCAAGCAGAACAAATCCAATCACTTTTCCACATGAGATAATTTCAAACCCATGAAGACAGCTGTTATGTCCAACTAAAGTCTTCTCTTATTCAGGACAAACATCTCAAATTCCTTTAATTGGTTCTCATACATATTAACTTTGTCATTTGCCCTCCCAACCCAAGTCTAAGACCACATGTTTATTCCTATTAAATTTCATCTAATTAGATTTGGCTCACTATTATAACTGGTCAAGACTTTTTTGTGGTCTTTGTGTATTCATGCAAAACATATTTTCGTTATTAGTCATGTTATAAAAGAAAACAGAACCCCCACACACAAAATCCCAAGAAAAATAAAGTTTAAAAAGTTCGCTTTGATCTGTATTCAGACTCCACCAGTTCTTTCTCTGGGAATGGATAGCATTTTTCATCATGAGTCCTTCAGAGTTGTTCAAGATCTTTTAAAAAAAACCCCACCTTTATTATTTCATTAAAAGTTCAATGTTGAACATTTGCTCAAGTAATCAAAGATCCTTGATATCTCTATTTAAATAAATTCACTTCAATTCATAATATATTAATAGTTTTTTAGTCATTTCAAGTCATCATTGTGAGGAGTATGGTGGATAGAGGGGTTTTGATTGGAAAGATTTAGGTTTGAATACCACTTTTGATACTTAAGAGCTTTGCATTTCTGGGCAAGTCACTTAATCTTTTAGCCTCAGTTTTTGAATCAATAAAATGTTCATAATAAACCCTATCTTACATAGTTTGTGATGATCAAATAAAATAATGTATATAAATTAAATCTCTATATCCATATTTTATTGCTATGGTTTCTATTGTTATTATTACTATAATTATATGATGTAGTCCAGAGACCCCCAAATCACCAAAATGATAGGTATTTGGTCCGCTCCTAGGAGATTCTTTCCAGACAGTCTTTGAAACCAAAAGAGTCACATTTAGAAATGACCAGTTTATGAACACCATATAAAATTTGCTCAAAGCATCATTGACCATTGAGCACTAGGATAAATTAGGAGATACTGTGGACAGGGCAAGTCCACTTGCACAACCAACAGCAGAGACAGAGGACAGTGATTTGCTATGACAGAAGGGTTTGGGCTATCCATTCCTCAATTAGAATAGTAAAATCATAAAGCTATGGAAGGCTCCTCAAGGAAAACTTAGGAGAAAACAGTACTACACAAACAATCCATTTTACAACTTACTTGGCAAGTGAGCATCTAGTCTTCCTTTGAAGACCCCCATGGAAGGGAGACCTCTCAGCTTTTTAAGGAAGCATATTCCACTCTGTAATAACTCTCATTGTGAGGAACTTTTCTTTTGTATTGAGTCAAAATATGTCTCTTCAAGTTCCACCCAAAGCCCTAATTCTGCCCTCTGAATCCTTGCAGAACAAATCCCACTTCTCTCTTACATACATCCTTTAAATATGTGAAGAGAGTTATGCCATCCCCCTACATTTCCTCTTCTCTAGGCCAAGAAACCTTAGTTTCTTCAGCTTCATGGGCCCTTCACCACCCTGTTTGTTCTCTCATGGATCCTCTCTAGATTATCAATGTCCTTTCTAAATTGTGGTACCTAGAACTGAACACAGAACTTCAAATGTGTTCTGAACATGGCTGAGGACAATGGGATAATCTTTTTGGTGGAAGGTATTAACCCTGTCATGACTTTTTTGCCTGTCATGTTATTGCTGATTCATATTGGGTTTACAATCCACTAAAAAACTCCAGATAATTTTCAAATAATTTTTTCTTTGTCAGAACTCTTCTATCTTGTCCTTGTACAGTTGATTTCCTGAATGGTGGTGCCAGAAACCAACCTATGAGGGTCTGAAGAGGTATAATTATCAGTTATATCCATTGCCCTCCTCTTAATGATCTCCTAATTATCATTGTACTTCCTAAAGTGTTATCACAATGCACCAAGCAGGTAGAGAACAGAGCCTGGAGCTTGTCTGAGCTCCAGAAGTTTAGTCAGCAAGGAAGAAGGATCAGGATGCAAGAAGAAACAAGATACTGTGGTCAGAGTGAATGCTTTTTTTGGCTATAATATGGTAATCTTTTGCTAAGATTTTATTCATTAATGATATTGGCCTATAGTTCTCTTTCTCTACTTTATCTCTCACTAGTTTAGGTATTAAGACCATAATTATCTGATAGAGGAGTTTGGCAAGATGTTTATTTTTCAATTATTGAGAATAATTTATGTAGCATAGCTACTCATTTTTCCTTAAATTTTTAACAGAATTTACCCTCTAAATCCATCTAGACCAGTCCCCCCCCACTTAGTACTTCCCTTATGATATAGTTTTGCTCTCTGAGGTCGGATTGTTTATGATGTCTATCTCATATGCTGTTAATTTGGGAATCTATTGGGGAGGAGATAATCATGCATTTTCTTTAAGTTCTTACTTTTTCTATCATATAAATGCATATAGTAAGTTCCAATAAGTTTTTTATCAAAAAAGAATTCTGTTGTGGATCCACCTTCTCTCATGTGAATTCACCTTGTTCATTTTTAGTTTGGAAATTTTGCTTTCTGCCTCCTGAGATTTTTAAAAATTATGTTAGAGTTTTCAAAGTACAAGTTTTTACCTTTACAATTTGTATGTTTTTTCTCTCCCTTTCCTCTAATTTTTTAGAGTCCTTCTTTTGTGATCGTTTTGAAGTTGTTAATTTATTGATTCTCTTCTTTTTTAAAAACTGTACACTGGGTTCATTAATCTTTTGTTTGCCTATTTTGTTAACACCTGTTTTCAGGCATGTAACTTTTCCTTTGAGGACTGCTTTAACTCTGTCCCTCAATTTTGGTATTTCATCATAATCATTCTCTTTTCACAGTCATTAATTGTTTGTGTACTCCTTCTTTGATATACCCATTAATGAGGAAAACATTATTAAGTCACTACTTAGGTTAATCAATCTCTTTTGCTGGTTCCCCCAAGTATTTTTAAAGTCAGGCTAGGGTACTAGACTTGGAGTTAGGAAGACCTGAGATCAAATCTTCACTCAGAAACTTCCTAGCTGTGTCACTTAACATTTTTCAGGCTCAATTTTTTCTTCTGTAAAATAGGAATAATAACAGTACAAAATTCAGACTTGTGAGGATCAAATAAGATAACATGTGAAGTGCTTTGTAATCAATAAAACATGATATAAATGCTACCTCATTATTATTATCATTACTAAGTGACAAAATTAAACACAAAGTGAACCATTACAACCCTAAATCTAAACAAGTTAAATTCCATAATAAAAAAGGATACAAAATGGATAAGAAAGTACAACACAAGAATTTTCTGCATAAAAGAAACACATTTGAAGCAAACATATTAAGTGAAAATGAAGAGATAGAATAAAAATCTATTTTATTTCTGGTGACTCCAAAAGAACAGGAGCTGCCATCATGATCTAAAATAAAACAACAATAAAGTTGATAAAATCCAAAGAGATGAATGATAGAAACTATATTTTGCTTAAATTTGCCATTTATCATTTTGTGGAAATGACTCCCAGGTCAATATTTATCCAGCTCTTTCTCCTGAACTCCAGACATGTGTTATCCAACCGCCTATTGGATACTAGAGATAGATAGATAGATGATAGATAGATAGATAGATAGATAGATAGATAGATAGATAGATAGATAGATAGATAGATAGATTCCATAGATACTGTGAACTCAACATTTTCAAAATGTAACTCATTATGGTATCATTTCCTCCTTTTCTGAATTTCCCTATTTTTATTGAAAGCACCACCCTTCTTCCAGCCTGAGAAGTTCATAACCACAGCATCAGCCTAGACTACTCATTCTCCTCATCCTACATATGTACTTGTTTCCCAAATCTTGCTATTTCTACCTCCACAAGAGCCATTGCATTCATTCCCTCCTCACTACTCATATAGCCACCTCTTTAATTCAAAACATATAAACTCTCAACAAATTTATTACGAAGGTCTCCTAATTTCTCCCCCCGCCAGTATCTTCCTATTCACACGTACCCTCCATATAGCTGTTGAAGTGATTTTCCTTAAGTACAGATCTGACCATGTCACTCTTAGACATTAAAATCCACTGACTTGCTTTTTTTTTTCAACCAAAGACAAGGTTTATTAAAGATCTGCCATATTGGGCAGACTCTTAAGGAGTCTGAACATTAGAGAGCTGTTGGCCAGATTATAAGAATCTGAGCAATGGCTAGATTTTAAGAATCTAAGCATCTTAATGGAGACAACATGGATCTTATATACAGAAAGACTATGGGAGGGATCTAGGAGTGGCCAAGTAGTTTGGGGTGACTGGAGGAGGGGTCTAAGGAGGATCTGGATGAGAGTGACCAGTAATCGGGGGTGAATAGAACTCTTGGGATCTGGACCATGTGGTCAAGGGAGAATGGAACCTAGCTAGGATTAAGGGTAGGAAATGCCCAGGGGCCATAGGGAGGTAAAACAATGGAGAGCTATGCTAGATTAAGGGTAACAGAGAATTGAGAGATTGGGTATAGTCACAATGAAAGGTCAATTGATGGGATTACAGCCTAAAGTGAATGCCAGAGATTTGGCCATGTGGAAAAGTCCAGGGTTTTTCCTTTCTGGGGTCTAGATCCCAACTCCATCCTTCCTCCCTCAAACAAGTGGGACCAAAATTCTTTTGGGGTAAGGGGCCAAAGTCTTGGTTTATGAAACTGCTTCCTGCTGGCAAGGGGCATAGAGCTGTCCCTGCCTCGAGGGGGTCCTAAAGAGGAGGTTGACTGGAACCAAGCACAGGCTGCATCCAAGGAACAGGGGGGAGACATTGGCTGCTACCCACTGTTTGCTACCAACTGTAGGTGAATGGCCTATAGTTTGGAAGACACAAATCTGACAGAAAAGACTGCAGGGCCCAAATATAAAGCAGGGATTAGATTTAGGGCCCAAATATGAGAGGATAAAACATCCTTAGCTCTGTTTGGATTCAGATAATTCAGTTTTCCAACCATGCAGTATCAAATCCACCTCATAGCCAGACTCAGGAATAGCCAGGTGGGTAATATTCCCTTTCAAAGGAACATAATGGGGAATCTGAGCCAGGAGGATCCCATCTTAGACTGAGGCTAAAGTTGTCCTCTCAGCTTTTCCCGATGCTGACTTCAGAATGTATCACATTCTCTGAGTAGCTTGTGTCATTTCTCTTAGATGGGGGATTATTGATTATCAATGGATTATGATCCATCAAATAACTCAAAATAAAATCCCATGAGCTTTTTTACCTCAAACAACAAGTTTCACTAATCTCAGCTTAGGAAAAACTTTTCCAGGATTTAAATCTCAAATTTAAATTTGTCATGGTATAAAAAGCCAATCATTAGAGATTTCTATATACTTGCAAATTCTTAGCAAATCAAAACCCAAATAGGCTTTCTGGCAAGTTTACACATTAAAACAATAACCAATAATATACTGGCTTCCTTTTAATTCTAGGGAAAAAGATTTAATTCCCACGTTTAACTTTAAATCCCTCAAGTTCTTGGGCCCAAACATCTCTTCAGACTAGTTATATATTTTCATATATATGCAATTGCTGCATGTGATGCTGTAACCAAAGTGTGCCTCACACAGCACTCCCTTACACAACCCCCCATGCTTGGAAGGCACTCCGTCCTCACCTCCAACTCAGAATTCCTTACCATCTGCCAGATGAACTCATATACCGTCTTCTACATGAAACTTTTTTTGATTCTTCCTGAATTCTACTGCCCACCCTCTCTAAGCTACCTCTATATTCTCAAATATGTACATTTCTTTTGGTAAAATGTAAGTTTCTTGGGAGCAGGGATTGATTCAACTTTGTCTTTGTGTACCAACATACTGCCTAACAACACAGTAAGTGTGTAATAAATGGTTTTTGACCGGCTATCTTAATATCCTTTCCACAATATAGCTACCAAAACTGGGTCTATGAATTTTCATATGTTATAACCACATTTTCCCACTTGTCTCTGGGGTATGGTTCCTTGCTTTAAGACAGCAGCCTCCCCATGTTACTGCTTAAGGCATAGGGTTAAGGAATATTTCCACATACGTAAATATGAGACCCTTCAAAACCTGGGTGACTGGTTTTCGTTTATTGTCCAGAAATTAGACTAGGGAGGGAAATGAGATTTGGATGGTAATAGGGCATGACCCAATTAGAAGAAGTGGTACTTATTATTCATAGTTAGGAGAATATAAAGGATGGTATAGATCATTATGTGTCAAAGTCAACTAGGAATGTGGACTGTTAAAATGTGCCTACAGATCCCTGTGGACTACATATTGACTTAGAAAACCACATCTTAATATTATCTATGTTTTATTATATTTTTATTTATTTTGTTAAATATTTCCCAATTACCTCTAAATTTGGTTCAGGCCATATTTGGGAGTATTATGGGATACATGTGTTTTATAGGCCACATGTTTGACCCCTCTGGTCAGTACCTACTTGGAGAACTAAGTGAGTCACCAGCACTAAATTAGATATGTAATTGGCAAAAAAGGCTATATTCGTACACTCAGAACTGGAAGGGACATCAGAAGTTATCTAATCCAATGTATACTTAAGTAGGAATCCCTTACAGATTATAGGATGTAACTCTGGGAAGGGGACTTAAAGTTCATACAGCCATTTATCTCATTACACTGATAAGGAAACTTCTCTCAAAGTATATGTATATAAGCCCAAAGGATAGAAGTATCTTGCTCAAAGTCAATAAGCAGCAGAACTAGAATATGAACCAAGTTCATCTATCTCCAAATTCAGGTCAATTTCCACAATAAGAAGTATACATTTACCCTAAGCTTGAAGATATCCAGTAGAAGAGAATTCATTGCCTGATGAGGCATACCAGTCAAACATGGAAGGGATCTCAGTCATCAACCACTATACTAAGGAAAGAATCTGTTTTTACTGTCCCATATGAATATTCCTTGATTCTGTTAGGGTGCCTCATTGCTTTACAAGGAAGTCAATTTATAGATTTACATGTTCTTCATAGTAAGAGCCCAAAGGGACTTCAGAGTACATCTAGTTCAAGCCCCATTCACATCATGATGATTGTCTACAGTAATCCACATAAACAGTCCCTTAACATTCTCTTGAAAATCACCAGTTTTGTGTAACTTACTATCCCGTAAGAGAGCCAATTCCATTGCTAGACAGCTCTCATTGTTAGGAAGCTTTTGGCCAAGGTTCCCTGTTGACCTATAGGGAGCTGACACATTCCAGAAATAGAAAGACAATTGTAAAATTCGCTAATGAAGAGCTATGAGGATTCTAGTAATCACAAATATCCCCGTGCCTGGTACTGCCCCCAGGGAAGCCATCAGTTCTGGGATAGGAGGTAACCTACTTGTGCCTCATTGAGACATCACTCCCCAAGCCTGAGTTCATCTCTCTACCTTGTCTCTGAGGGAGAGCTGGTGTCTTGCTTCCTGATGATAATCTGGGACAGAAGCAAGATCAGTCAAGTGTGGCTTCTTGGTGATGTCCAGTATGTGCTGAGGGAAGGGGAGACAATGTGAAAGGAGGGGAGGCAAGGGTAAGAGGTACCTCTTTGTTCCTCAGAAATCCAGAAGATTCATACAAAGCCCAATGAAATCTAAATCATGGTCCAATCTAGCCCAGAGTCCAGTCCAGTCTTATCTAGCTTTGGGTCTAACTGAAAGTCCAGAGACTACCATGGTCCAAGGATGAAAAGGTGGGGAAAGTGCTGAGGAAAGAGCCAGAGATTCAGAATCAAGAAAAATCTATTTAAGTCCCAGCATTGCTACTGACTACCTGTACGACTTCAGGCAATTGAATTCCCTTGGGTTTTTTTTTCCATTCTTTTTTTCCTTGAGGCAATTGGGGTTAAGTGACTTGTACAGCATCACACAGCTAGTAAGTGTCTGAGACCAGATTTGAATTCAGGGCCTCCTGAATCCAGGGCCAGTGCTCTATCCACTCCACCACTTAGCTGACCCAATTCAATTTTCTTCTATGCATTGATAGCATGAAATGGGGAGATACTTGCTCTATGTATCGCAGGTTTTTTATTGTGTTTTAATATGTGTTTGTGGAAATGTCTGGTAAACTTAAATCATCAAAAAAATCTTAGCTGTTATTGTTATTATAATAACAAAGAACAGGGCCCAATGAAGACCAATGCTTATAAATAAACCTATTTGGGAGTCCAAGAAGGCTCTTTGACCAGGAATATATATTGTATTCCCCATTGTGATGCCTAGAAGGACAGAAACTCTCCTGTCTTGTTCCAAAAGATGGAGACCAGGATCATGGTTAATTCTTGCTGGGAGAGGTTTTATAGCTTAAGCTCTGCATTGCCCACAGGGCTGCATGTGGCCAGAGTAGGAAGGGGTCAAAGAAAGATTCTATCCTTCTTAATGAAGTATGTAAGACTATTTCCCATAACTAAAAGGAGGACAAGAAAATATGAGATTGGGGGAGGATTGGAATTCCACTATCAAACAGAAAGTTGGGAGAATAACTCAGACCCAAGTTATTATGCATGGGCTAGAGAAGGACTGGGAAAGAGGATTAGAGGCATATGTGAGAGCTGAGGATGAACAGGAATTCCAAGGTGCCCTGGAGAAGAAAAATCAAAACCACCTTTTTTATGAGTATGCTTGTTGGACTTCATGGTTCCAATGAATTGCAATAGACTGAGTCAGATGATCTGGATTGTAATCTTAGCTTTGTCCCTCACTCATTTTCCTCCCAAAAGCTGGGATAACTTACTTCTTGTCCTGTGCAGTTTTCAGTTAGGATTTCTTGAAATATAGTTCTAAAAAAAACAGGTTTTTAAAAAGCCCATTGTGTTTCAAGGGAGGATGCTTGATTATACCTTTAAACAGAAACCATGTCAACTTTCACTGAATAGTCAATAATTACCCCCAGCCCACATCTCTGTGCCTCATTTTTGGGGTTTTGATGTCTTAGAATGAGTGTAAATAGCAATTGTTTTCTGTTCTGGTCAGAAACTTTGAGGATCTTCCCGTCCCAGAGTGATATTTTTGTGATGGTAAATTAAGCCATCTTTTGTCTTAATTATTACCTAGCCCTTAGTCATGAAATGAACTTTTCTTCAGATAAACTGAGACCTGGGAAAGACCTTAATTTAGAAAGGCCAAGGTCATCCACTGCATCCTGAGCTATCACAAGTCATCTTGATTTTTGTCTTGTCACTGGATTTTGGTGACTCTAGAGGAGAGAGTGAGGCTGAGGACTTTATGCAGTTCTGCCTCACTTGAATCCAGTTCATAGAAAAGTCAAGACATCATGCTGATGATATCATTGGTCCTCTTCAAGAACAAAGGATGAACAACAACAATTTTGTGACTTTGGACAAGTAATTTCCCTCCCCAACCTGATCTCAGTTTCCTTATAAAATGAGGGTATTGGATAAGGTAGATCAAGCATTCTATGTTCAAAGGATTTACTCTTTTTGACATTGTATGTTCTAAGGTCTTTACCAGCTCTGATCATCTATTTGTGCTTTAAGGCCCTTTTCAACCATGGAGTTGTTTTCATTGGGTGATCTCTTTTCCTACACCCACATTGCCTGTTCTAGCAGAGGATTCTCCCTGACTACTGTATTCACACCCTAGGTTGGTCACACTGCATGTAGCTTTCCGTTTTGGATGAAATTGATGCTTATTCTACCCTCTATTTTAGAAGATGTCACAGAGTTCAGCCACAGAAGCACCTCTCGCTGCATTCCTGAAAGAAGACAAACCTTCAGAGACCTTTGTTAGTATATTGTACCTCCCTTTTAGTCAGTCAACAAGCAATTATTAAATGTGCTTACTATGTGCTATGCATAGTTACCTGTGTAATCAAGGATCTGTCACTTCTGGACCTCAGTTTCTTGGTCTCCGTAGAGTGGTAAGGCTATAAAATCTGTTTCTTTCAAATCTAAAAATATTACCCTACCCTTGTGCAATCCTATCTGGAAAGTTTATTCAGCTACCAATAGGTCAGGCAATAAGCATTCAGTAAGTGCCTACTGTGTACCAGGCACTAGAGCTGTGGATACAAAGAAAGACAAAAGACGTGTCCTGCCCTTGAGGAGCCCATAATATAAAGATAAAAACAACAAATAACTATATACAAAACATACTGTCTACAGAATAAATAGTAAATAATCAAAAGAAGGAGGGCAGTTGGATTAAGATGGATTAGAAAAAGCTTCCTGTAGAAGGTGAGATTTCCACTGTCCCAAGCTTCCTGGAAACTAGAATTTGATATATAGAAGAAGGATATATTAACTGTGCCTTCAGTCCTCTATTTTTGATCATCTCCCCAAGGAGAATATTCTCTCCCACATTTTCTGATCTTTTCCATTCCCCAATTTTTTTCTTCCTTATTGATACCCACTTGTCTCCTCTTTGTTCTTTGAACTCAGGACAACAGTAGCACCAAAGTTCTCTCCTATTGTTTGAAAGGAAAAGCATATAAATTCCTTGTGTTTTTCCAGTCCTAACAGGTCCAAGATTTTATCAATGACCCTATGCCCTCCATGAACATAGATGATAATCCATCTATGAGTAATAGACACTTGTGACGAAGTGCTGTGGCCACAAAGATTCCTCACCCAGTGGCCAACCTGGTGATTATCTGCTTCAAATTTGGCTCATATGGTCTTCAGATGACAGACATAGTCTATCAATGAATCTCTACAGCTAGCATTTTATAATACAGATATTCATATGGGAGTTGTAAATCAGCATTGCATTGTATATGTAGCTGTTTCAAATTTGATTCAATTTCAGTGAGACATTTCACCATAAATTGATGCCACATCTTCCCCCATTACATCTATCCACTCTATTGTCTTTTTGTACCCTTTGTCACCCTGCCCATTTCTTCCCTATCTTGTTGTCTCAGTATTTTTTTCTTTTATTATCTCTATAAGTAAGAACTGAGCTAGGTAGATTATGTTTGAGTTTCCTTCAAGATATAAAAATTTATGAATTGATGAAAGAGCTGCCTCAGAAGATAGAGTTTTTATTGCTGCAGATGCTCAAAGAAAAAATGAGTACACACTTAACAGGGATGTTATTGGAGGATATTATTGCGTCAGGTGGATATTTGGCTAGATAACCTAGACCTGAGAGGCTGTGATTCAATGAAGCTGCAAACGGTAAGACTTGGCCCTGATATAAATAAAAATTTCCTAGAGCTGTCCAGAGATGGTCTGACTTGCAGGGTAGTGTATTCACCCTTACAGGAGATCTTAAAGTGGAGGAATGCTGACTAATTTTCTAAGATGTCATAAAGGGGATTTCTTGTCTCGGTAGAGATTGAATTTAATGACTGCTGAACACTTTTCCAATTCTGAGATGCTGTGAGTCTTTGTATAGGAACAGTCAGATTCCTGATCATGGTGCTGAATTTATTCCATGAATATAACATACTATAAATTCCAAATTTATATAATATGTCTTCCATGAAAGTGTTGCTGTCTTAACGAGATGGCAACAGAACCTCTTGTGGAGGCTTTAAAGATCAATATTGCCTCTTGAATCCAGAAAGGAAACCCTACTCTTTTCTGGTTGCCTTTTATGCAACTGTTTTTAAGTATGTTGAGGGATTTTCTCTAGAGGCTTCAAGAGTACACATGACTCACAATGAGAGCTTGTGCTAAGATCATTACAATGGGAATAAAGAAGAAAAAGTGGGTGGCAGATGTTTTGGACATAAAATCAAAAGCACTTACAATATAATTGAATGTAGGAAGTGAGAGAATAGAAATACCTAAAGATAACAAGATTGTCAGCCTTAAAAGCTGGACAAAAAAACCAGATGAATAATAATTCCATGGATAAGTGATCATTTTTAATCTCTTCTGAAAGAACCTCAGTGATGGAAAACTTACTGCCTCCCCAAGTATCCCATTTCATTTCTACATAAATCTGATTGTTGGGGGTTTTTCCTCTTATTTTGAGTCAAAACCTGCATTCCTGTAACACTATGCATTGGTCTTTTTTCTATCTTCTGAAAATATCACTACAGTGAATATGTTGAACAAATCATATTGGAAAATATCTTTCTTTGTATGAGTTCAAGCTTTTCAGATGTCTGGGTTCTTGGACTTAGACCCTATTTTAGACCAATGATTGCCAAAGTATGTTCTGGGTATAGTGGGGATCCCCAAGACCCTTTCAGAAAGTCTGCAAGGTCACAAATATTTACATAATAGTACCAAGATATTACTTGTCTTTCTCATTTTCTCATGATTGCAGAACACTTTTCCAAAGTATATATGACCAGTGAATTAAGATTTAGCTGCAAATATGAAGTCCGAGTTAGTATCTCATCTGCAGAATTGTACTTTTGCCCCACAAATGGATAAATCTGCAGATGTTGCTGGGCATGCTGTTTTGCTTATATTCATTTGGTATCAACACCAACTAATCATTGAAGAAGAACTTCTTTTATATGAACGCCTGGCAATAAACAAAATTGGTGCTGAAATATGTAAAGTGTTGAATAACTTTTTTGATTCTCATGAGTTATCCTGGAATAAGTACCTTGACATTTGCACTGTTGATGCAAAATTAATTTACAATTTGCATTTGCAAAAATGTAAAACAATGCTACTCTTATCCCTAAAATTTTTATTTGGGAGAATATAGTTATTTTTGACTAAAATATGTTATTTGAGTTAACATGTAGCAGGTTTTTGTTGTTGTTCAGTCATTTCAGTCACGTCTGACTCTCCATGACTCCTTTTGAGGTTTTCTTTTTTTTAAAATAAATTTATTTATTTTTAGTTTTCAACATTTACTTCTGCAAGATTTTGAGTTCCAAATTTTCACCCCATGTCAGCCTTCCCCCCACCCCAAGATGGCATATATTCTGAATACTCCTTCACCTAGTCTGCCTTCCCTTCTATCTCTCCCCCCCCTTCTCTTATCCCCTTCCCCTTCTATTTTCCTGTAGGGCCAGATAGATTTCTGTACCCCATTTCCTATATTTCTTATTTCCCAGTTGCATGTGAAAATGTTTTTTTTTAGATGTGTGTTTTTAAAACTTTGGGTTCCAAATTTTCTCACTTCTTCCCTCCCCACCCACCTTCATTGAAAAGGCAAGTAACTCAATATAGGTTATACATGTGCAGTTATGTAAAACGCTTCTGTAGTGGACATGCTGTGAAAAACTAACACTATTTCCCTTAATCCTATTCTGCCCTCCCATTTATTTTATTCTTTCTTTTGACCCTGTCCCTCCTCAGAAGTATTTGTTTCTGATTACCCACTTTCCCGATCTTCTCTCCTCTCTATCATCCACCTACTCTCTTGTCCCCTTCCCCTCCTATTTTCCTGTAGGGTGAGACAGATTTCCATACCCAATTGAGTGTGTATGTTGTTCCCTCTTTAAGTCAAATCCTATGAGAATAAGATTCACTCATTCCCTCTCACCTTCCCCCATTTCCCCTTCACTGTAAGAGGCTTTTCTTTTTGTTTTTTTTGGTAAGATAATTTACCCCATTCTACCTCTCCCTTTTTCCTTCTCCTAGTATAATCCTCTCTCACCTCTTAATTTTATTCTCCAGATCAACTCACCCTGTGCCCTCTATCTGTCATATCTATATCTATATCTATATCTATATCTATATATATGTATATATCCATACATATAATTTTTTCCCTCCGACTACCCTAATACTGACAAAGGTTTCATGAGTTACAAATATCATCTTTCCATGCAGGAATGTAAACAGTTCAACCTTAATAAGTCTCATGATTTCTCTTTCCTGTTTACCTCTTCATGCTTCACTTGAGTCTTGTATTTGAAAGTCAAATTTTGTATTCAGCTCTGGTCTTTTCATCAAGAATGTTTGAAAGTCCTCTATTTCACTGAATGACCATTTTTTCTCCTGAAGGATTATACTCAGTTTTGCTGGGTAGGTGATTCTTGGTTGTAATCCTATCTCCTTTGCCCTCCAGAATATTATATTCCATGCCCTGTGGTCCATTAATGTAGAAGCTACTAAATCTTGAGTTATCCTGATTGTGTTTGCACAATACTTGAATTGTTTCTTTCTGGCTGCTTGTAATATTTTCTCCTTGACCTGGGAACTCTGGAATTTGACTACAATATTCCTAGGAGTTTTTCTTTGGGGATCTCTTTCAGGAAGAGATTGGTGAATTCTTTCAATTTCTATTTTGCCCTCTGGGTCTAAAATATCAATGCAGTTTTCTTTGATAATTTCTTGAAAGATGATGTCTAGGCTCTTTTTTTGATCATGGCTTTCAGATAGTCCAATAATTTTTAAATTCTCACTACTGGATCTATTTTCCAGGTCAGTTGTTTTTCCAATGAGATATTTCACATTGTTTTCTAATTTTTCATTCTTTTGGATTTGTTTTACAGTGTCTTGATTTCTCATAAACTCACTAGCTTCCAATTGCTCTATTCTAATTTTTAAGGAAGTATTTTCTACAGTAAGCTTTTGGACTTCCTTTTCTATTTGGCCAATTTTGCTTTTTAGGGCATTCTTCTCCTCATTGGCTTTTTGGACCTCTTTTGCCATTTGGGTTAGGCTATTTTTTCAGGTGTTATTTTCTTCAGTATTTTTTTTGGGTCTCCTTTAGCAAGCTATTGACTTGTTTTTCATGATTTTCTTGCATCACTCTCAGTTTTTCCTCTACTTTTCTTACTTGCTTCTCAAAATCCCTTTTGAGCTCTTCCAAGGCCTGGGACTGGTTCATAGGAGCTTTGACTTTGTTGTCTTCTTCTGGTTGTATGTTTTGGTCTTCTTTGTCACCAAAGTAAGATAATATAGTCTGACTCTTTTTGCACTGCTTACTCATGATCCCGGCCAATTACTTGAGTTTTAAACTCTTTATTAAGGTAAAAGTCTGCTTCCAATGTGGAGAATGTACTGTCCCATGCTTAGGGGGTTTATACAGCTGTTTTCAGAGATGCTTCTAGGGACCTGTAAATTTTCAGTTCTTCCAAGGTGGTATGATAAGGGACGAGGTGTTTCCTCTCCACTTCCACAACAAGCTCCACCATGCCAGCCCTCCTCCTCACCCCAAGACCACCCCTCAGAACTGTGACCTAGAGCCAAGCATTGGCAAAAGCAAGAGATTCCTGCCTCAGCACTGGCAAAGAGATCCTTGCAATCCCCCTCTGATCAGCCACTCGATTCCCCCTCAGTCTGTGGGTCAGAAGCTCAGGAGGCAGCCGCTGTCCTGGGGGTGGCTGAGATCTAGCTTCTACCTCTCACTGCAGTCACAGACTTTTCCCACTGACCTTCTAAGTTGTCTTTGGCTTTCATAGGTTGAGAAGTCTGGAAACCGCCATAGCTGCCTGTGATTCAGTCCTCTGAGGCCTGCTCCAGGGTCACTGCAGCCTGCACACCCACGCCACACTGTGCTCCTCTCCCCACCCCATGTGATATACCTTTCAGATCAATCATCCAGGTTGTCTTGGGCTGGAAATTTGTTTCACTCTGTCTTTTTGTGGGTTCTGCTGCTTTAGAATTTGTTTGGAGCCATTTTTTTTACAGGTATTTGGAGGGGTTTGGGGGAGAGCTCAAGTAAGTCACTGCTTTCACTCTGCCATCTTGGCTCCACCCCCCCTTGAGGTTTTCTTATCAAAGATACTGAAGTGGTTTGCCATTTCCTTCTCCAGCTCATTGACAGATGAGGAAACTGAGGCAAACAGAATTAAGTGACTTATCCAGGGTCACACAGCTAGTAAGTGTCTGAGGCCAGATTTGAACTCAGGTCCTCCTGACTCCAGGCCTGGCACTCTATCCACTTTGCCACCTAGCTGCCCTATAATGGGTTTATTATATGTAATTGAATTAATAAATGTTTTAATAAATTTAATATTTAATAAATAAATTTTAAATGTTTATTCATCTTAGTTACCAATACAGTAAATATTAATAGACATGAACCAAAAGCTTTTTGGGGGGTCCTCAATGATTTTTAAGAACATAAAGGAGTCCTGAGACCAAAATTTGAGAACCATTGCTTTGGCTTAGATTATACTTGCCTTACCTTGTTCCCCAGCACTGAAGCAGTGTTCATATTGACTTCTGGATCTTGAGTTCACCTTCTCCCTCTTGCACCTGCCTAAGTTTTTGCCTTGGGACAGTGGATGAAGCTACCTCAAATAACCTGCTCTCTTGTCTCTCAGTTCTGGAATTGTTCTCACTTCAGGGCAAGCTTCCCATACCCTACTTTCCTGCCAGATCATTGTTCCTCTCTCCCATAATTAGGATCCCTTTGCAGATGATTAAAATTGGTTTTAGTCATACATTTAAATTTTTTAATTTATTTTTTATTTTTCAACATTCTTTTCTTTTTAAATTTTGAGTTCCAAATTATCTCACTCTCACAGCCACTGATAAGGCAAGCAATATTATATTAGCTATACATGTAAAATAATGCAAAACACACCTCATATTAGTCATATTTCTAAAAAATGCAAGAAAAAGAAAGAAAGAAAATCATACTTCAATTTGTACTCAGTTCATCAGTTCTCTTTCTCTAGAGGTATATAGCACTTTTTCATCATGAGTCCTTCGGAATTGTTCTGTATCATTGATCAGAGTAGCCAAGTGTTTCACAGTTGATCATTACTGGTTGTACATATTTTTAAAAAAAAAATATCAATAGAACCAACTAAACTAGGTTAGCAGCAATTTACATTTAAAATAATAAATTTCAATGTATAAAATATCATTGTAAATTTTTATTCACTTCCTCAAAGTCCTCATCAGGATTCTTTGTCCATTCATTTATATTCACTTTTCTTTTTGAATGATCATAACTAGTATGTTCTCAGCTTATGACTCTGCTTTTTTTCACTTAGCATTATTTCATGAGGGTCTTCTATAATATTTAATATTCTTTAAAGTTGGTTTAAATTACGTTACATTTTGTAGCAA
Source organism: Vombatus ursinus (assembly GCF_900497805.2). Taxonomy (NCBI): domain Eukaryota; kingdom Metazoa; phylum Chordata; class Mammalia; order Diprotodontia; family Vombatidae; genus Vombatus; species Vombatus ursinus. Next base: position 10,658,386 of record NW_020948951.1, on the reverse strand, counting down.
TAATAATGTATGACAAATTAATTTTTCCCATACTGCAGGCTTATCTCAATGCTCTTTTCTTACATATATATGTAATTACGCTATGAAAAATCTTTGAACCAATGAATTTTTAATGCTTTCATGATATAGTCCAAAAATGGAGTTATTTGGTCAAAGGTGTTTATTTTTAACCTTTTATTATTCAATGTAAGATTTCTGTCCAAAAAGATTTTACAACTTTGCAATTCCATCTGCAATGAATGAGTGTAGTATTCGCCCCTAAATGAGTGTTAGGTTTTGTTTCTTTTGATTATTTTCACCCAATTTCATGAGTGTTACATCTTTAAATATCTTTTTTATTTTTAGAAAAATTGAGCATTATTTCAATGCTTAGAATTTGCATCCTTCTTTTGAAAATTGTTCATAGCTTTTGACCATTTAGCCATTGTTGATTAAATTACCTCTGTGATTTTAAAAACTCAATTCCTTATATATTTTAAATGTCTTTTTTTTCCTGTTACAGCTACTATAGATACTTTTGCCAATTAATTTTTTCTTTTTTCTTTTAATTCATTGTTTTTATTTTATAGATATTTTAACTTCATATAAGCAGGCACACGTTTTTGGTCCCAATTCATTCCTACTATTTGTTGAATTGAAAAAAAAATTATTTCCTCTTCCAAACTGAAGTTAATTCTCTGTTCCATGTTCTTCCATTTTTTTTATTGTTCTGTGTTTAATGTTTAATTCGCAGAACATTTTTAACTTCAGTGAATATTGTTATTCAGAAGAGATTTTTCATTTCATTCATAATTTCTTAAGTTCTAAGTATGGTTAGTGGAGTTTCCTGGGATGTGAGCCCTGAAAAGAAACTAAGACCACTTAATCCAACTTTATTTTACACATGAGGAAATTGAGTCTAATAAAGTGTAGGTGAATTGTCTAATATCACACACACACTAAGTGGCAGATCTGGAATTTAAACTTGAGTGTTCTGAGTCCAAATCTAGTTTCCTTTCTGTTACAAAAGTGTGAAGAGCCTGCATTTCCATTTTAGGTTCTTACCATTACCATTTTCTTTGTAGATACACCAGATGCATGGGAGCAGGAAATCAAACATGTGTATCAGAATTCCTCCTCCTGAGACTTTCTGAGAAGCCAGAGCAGCAGCTGCCCCTATTTGGGCTCTTCCTGGGCATATATATGGTCACTGTGGTTGGGAACCTTATGATCATGCTGGCCATTGGCTCTGACTCCCACCTCTACACACCAATGTATTTCTTCCTCTCTAATCTGTCCTTTGTTGATCTTTGTATGGTATCCACTACAGTCCCCAAGATGCTGCTGAATATCCTAACACACAGTAAAGTTATCTCCTATGCTGGATGCCTTGCCCAAATGTACTTCTTCATGGTTTTTGGTTTTTTAAACAATTTTCTCCTCACTGTGATGGCCTATGACCACTTTGTGGCCATCTGTCACCCTCTGCACTATGTCGCCATAATGAATCCACGGATTTGTGGCCTCCTGGTTCTGATCTCATGGACTATTAGTCTTCTAAACTCCACTCTCCACACTTTACTGGTGGCATGGCTGTTCTTCTGTGCCGAACATGAACTTCCTCATTTTTTCTGTGATATCAGTTAAGTTACAAAGCTCTCTTGTTCTGATACCCTTACCAATGACATCTTAGCGTATTTTGCAACTGGTCTGCTCAGTATTCTCCCCCTCACAGGGATCTTTTTCTCTTATAGTCAGATATGTTCCTCCTTATTGTGAGTTCTATCTCCTAGGGGGAAATATAAAGCCTTTTCTACCTGTGGGTCTCACCTCTCTGTTGTTACATTATTCTATGGCACTGGACTTGGAGTATATCTGAGTTCCTCAGCTACCCACTCCTCAGTGATGTATTCCGTGGTCACCCCCATGCTGAACCCTTTCATCTACAGCATGAGGAATAAAGATATAAAAGATGCCATGAGGAGAATTATTAGCAAAAGGCCGCCCTCTCATTGATGGGGTCTGGCCCTGGACCTGGAATGTGGCATTGATATTTAAGGTCAAAAGTCTGAGAAGCAGAAACCTTGAGTCCAAACTGGGAAGGTCAAGATAGTCCAAAGATTATAGTTTAGGGTGATGTTTTCCTAGCTGTATGATCTCTTTTACTGTCACTCAGACTGTTCTCCTTCCTGGCATTGATTTATGGATTTGCTATAATGTTGCCATCTTATTTTCCACAATGTGCTTTGTTATAACTTCTGCTTTTTCTAAATAAGCATTAGATGTAGAATTAATAAACATTAGTTTTAACTTCTGGGTCATAATCTATGTCCCTTGAGCAAGTCACTTAATGCCTCTGAGTCTCAATTTTTTTTCACTTGTTTAATGGGGATTATGGGAACTGTCCTGTCCATAAGGCAAGTTCTGGTCTATGGATCAAATGAAATAATGTATGGAAAAGCATACTATACACTATAAAGTGGTATACAATTGAAGAAAGAAAAAAGAGGAATAGAGAAGAGACGGTTGGGATCTTGTTGTGCATGGTTCCTCTACCACATCAGATGTCCACTTCTCTATATCCTTAATATATGGTCTTCATGTATTATTTTGAGCATAAAAAATCATTCACTGGTACCTGATTCCTTTTGTTTTTAACTAAGCTGCTTCTTGGACAATAGCCATGTCATCTATCCATGCACCTATTCTCAAAGCCCCTCCAGTGTGGTTAAAACCTAGCAGAGATTGTGTTTTGCTAGCAAAGCCTTCAAGAATCTAGTGTAGTCATCTGACATGATGAGGCACTGAAGGAGACTATTTTCATAAACATAAGCATGACATTTTGCTGGGAGGTAGCATTGCTGGTGGATTGAATAGTGGGCTTACCATCAGGAAGATACGGATTCATATCATCTTTCAGGCCCTTACTAGCTATGGGATGCTAAGCAAGTCATTTTATGTCTCACAGCCTCTGCTTATTCACTTATAAAGTAATAATGATAATTATGATAATAACAATAATAATAAAGAGCTAGTATTTGTAGAGTGCTTTAAGGTTTGCAAAGCACTTTACATTCATTATCTCATTTATTATTGTGGGGCTAAAAGCACCTACGTCAGAGTTGATGTGAGGGTCTAATGAGATATTTGTAAAGTGCTTTGCAAACTTTAAACCATTATATAATCTACCATCATTATATTACTATCATTATATATATCTACATATATATCATTATACATACATATATATTACTATCATTATATTACTATCATCATTGTTGTTACTTGCCCCCTTTCCTCTTTAGAATCATGAAGCCATAGAATCTTAGTTCTTAGACATTAGTGGTCCTCTAGATCAGCTTCCTATAGATGAAAGTGTCCTTTTTATAATATATAAACTTCTAACTATGTAGCCATGGTAGGCATATGTCTTTGAACAAGATTTGTTTTAAATCTGGACTCTACTCTTTACTACTTAGTGGTCTTGGCCAAGTGCCTTAACCTTTCTTAGCTCCAGTTTCCTCATTTGTAAAACCAGAGAGTTTTACTACATGATCTCCAAGCATTCTATTAGCTTTAAATCCTATTTGTCCTCTTCCAATGACAAGGAACTCACTAACTCATAAAATAGTCCAGACCACTATTTATGGGCATCTCTCCTTGATATGTTCTCTATGAATGCTGTCTACAAGAATTGTTAGCAAGAATTGCAAAGGATGAAAATCTTGCTTCCAAGGGATATGGACAAACAGAGAAGGGGGTAGAGTTGACACTTGAACTCACTCTCATTTGAATTAGACAAAGGAGGGAAGAATACATACAGACACACAGTGTTGGATACAGAAAAACATTTTACTCACCAGGAAAAAGGAGGGAAACAGGTATAGGGGGAATTAGAGGAAGGGTGAATTAAGAGAGGGATTAACCCCAAGCAAAACAAACTCTAAGGATATCTTCTGATAAGAATACATTCCAAATCAAAGATGATAAATGTAACTTTGTGGAAGCATCAGCTACTGAGATTTTGGGAATATGTTCATCAAATTCCAATAAAGATTTATTGCCTTGTAATTCATCATGTTGATCAGGGGACTCCCTTTATCAAACACCCTTACGTTAGTCTGAGAGACTGTCAAATGCTTTGTTGAAGTTGAAATAAACACAAACTCTCAATGGAATCAGAAGGGTTCAGTGAATAGTGATCCATAATCTTTCTGGATGTGTGTGTGTGATCCTATTCTTTGTCTTTTTCCTTATCACTTATCCATTTCAATTTTTATAATTAGCTTACTTGCATAGTGGCCAGAGCCTTAGATTTGGATTTAGAAAGACCTGAGTTTAAATCCAGCCTCAGACACTTGCTGTGTGATCCTGTGCAAATCACTTAACTTCTTTCAGCCTCAATTTCCTCTTCTATAAAATGGGAATAATTGTGGCATATGAATAAAAGGTTATTGTGAGGATCAAATGAGATAATATATGCAAAGACTCTTGCAAACAATAAAACATTGTATAAATGGTAATTATTATAGTTGTTGCTGTTGTTGTTATTTAGTTGTTGGGAGAAAACACAAACAACCATTATAACCCTAAATATGAACTGATTAAATTTCATAATAAAAGGAAAATTACTAGAGGAATGGGTAAGGAAACAAAACACAGTAATTTGCTGCATAAATGAAATGTATTTAAAGCATAAAGACACAAACCAAGTAAAAATGAAGAGATTTAATAAAACTATTATATATCAAGTGACTAAATAAAACAAGAGTCACAGCCATGATCTCAGATAAAACAACAATAAAAACTGACAAAGACAAGAGAGATGAACAAGAAAACTACATTATGCTTTAAAGTGCCAATTATCATTTCCATGCGAATGACTCCAGTTCTGTTCTTTCTCCTGAGCTGCAGACCCACATCTTCCACCTGTCTTTTGGACACTTCAAACTGGAAGTCTCATAGATATAATAAACTCAACATATCCAAAATAGAATTTATTAGGCCATCTTTCTCTCTAAACCCATCATTTTTCTGAATTTACCTATTTTTATTGAAAACATCACCATTCCTACAGCTTCAGAGATTCACAACCACAGCACCATCCTACACCCCTCACTCTCCTCCTCCTAGATAGTCACTTGTTTGCCAGATCTGGCCAATTCTACCTCCACAACATCTCTTGCATCCATTCCTTTCTTACTCCTTATGTAACCACCACCTTATTTCCAACTGTATCATCTCTCACCGTTGGCCTCCTAACATATATCCTTGTCTCAAGTTTCTTACTCCTCCAATCCACCCTATACCTAGCTGTTAAAGTGATTTTTTTCTTAGTTATAGATCTGACCACATCACCCTCACAATCACTAAACTCCACTGGTTCCCTCTTGATTCTAAGATAAAATTTAAGCTCCTACATTTAGATTTTAAATCCCTCAAGTCCTTGGACCCTAAATTATCTTTTTAGTCTAATTATACATTACTCCAATCCCAATGGGATGTTGTAGCCAAACTGGCTTTCTTGTTGTTCCTCAGATATAGCACTTCCTCATGCCTGGAATGCACTCCCTCCTTGCCCCCAACTCACAGAATGCCTTACTTCTAGAAATATGAGCTCATGCACCACTTTCTGAATAAAGCCTTTCCTGATTCTCCCCAACTTCTTGACTGCCCTCTCTACTTCTACTGCACTCTCTCTCTAAACTACCTTGAAATTATTGTAGATATTCTCAGATACATACATATTCCCTGGTAACAGAAGCTCCTTAAGAGCTAGAACTGATACAAATTGTCTTTGTATATCAGCACAGTGCCTAGGATATAGTAGGTGTTTAATAAATATCATATGATTGACTATATTAATGAAACAAGGCTCATGAGCCCAGCTCACTGCTTCTCTCTGGCTCCTTGCATTGAGAAGAACCAGATCCCTATCTCCATGTTTACCCCATTCAGATATAAGGTTAGAGAATATTTCTGTATCTGTAGCTATAGGACCTTTGGAAATTAGGGGGGACTGGTTTCCTTTTGTTGTCTAGTATTTTGACTAGGTAGGGAACTGAAGTTCAGATAACAACAGAACTTCATTCTATTAGAAGAAAGGGCCCTTACTACTAAGACCTGAGAAGAATAAATAGGAAAGTCTGCTCTGATCTAAAGAACTCAATGAGTAGGGGATGTAGTATCAATAATATAATCAGGCAGATAATTGGCAGAACAGACTGCTTTCACAGACTAAAGAACAAGAAAGGACCTCAAAAGAAATCTCATCCAACTAGTACCTAAGTAGGAATCTCTTCACAAATTATAGCACTTAAAGCTAGGAAGGTAAATAAAAGAGGCTATCCATCTAATTTTGGAGACAAGGAAATGAGGTCCAGAACATATAAGTTAATTGTTCAAGATCAGTAAGTAGCAGAACAAGGATAATAACCCAGGTCCTCTGACTCCAAATGCAGGTATCTTTCTACTATAAGGAATATTCATTGACCTTAAGCGTAAAGATATAAGTAGTGAAAAATTCAATGTCTCTAATGAGTTATCCCATTTAATGATTTATTGGAAGGGATTTCAGCTATCAACCACCATCATGAGGAAGGAATCCACTGATACTAATCTTGTCACATGCTCATTCATTCTTTTAAGGCATTTACAGTAAAGAGTGTTTCATTAATTTACAGTGAAGTCAATTTATAGATTCATAGGTAGCTAGAACCAGAAGGGACCTTAGTATTCATCTACTTTAAACCCTTTTCAAATCATTAACACTCTCTACAATAATCAACATAATCAGTCCCCTAATATTTTCTAGAAGATCACCAGTGTTGGGTAGCCTACTGCCCCATAAGACAGCCAATTCCATTGTTGTATAGGTCTCATCATTAGGAACATTTCTGCCAGGGTTCTCTGTTGTCCCACGGGGAATTGAGATGCTCCAGGAATGGAAAGACAATGGTATGATTTGTCTAATGAGGAGCCATGGGGATGAATCTCAATAACTCTAGAAATCATAAGTATTTCCCTACCTGCCACTGTCCCCAGGGAAGCCGTCTGTTCCAGGACAGGAGGTAGTCTATTTGTACCTCACTGAGATATCACCCCTCATGCCTGAGGCCATCTCTTCTCCATGGGGGAGAGAGAGCTGGTGTTTTTCTTCCTGACAACAATCCAGGTCAAAAATAAGATCAGTCAAACATTGCTTCTTGGTGATGACCAGTAAGTACTATGAAAGAAAGGGAAATAATGTGAAAGGAGGGAAGGCAAAGTCAGGAGGTAACCCTCTCTTCCTCAGAAATCCAGGAAGATCATGGCAAGCCCAATAAAATCCAAATCAGAGTTCAATCTAATCCAGAGTCTGGTACAGTCCAATCAACCCTTGAGTCTAGCTGAAAGTTCAGAGTTCACAATGACCCAAAATTGGGAGAGCAGTTGGAAAGAGTCCTAGACTCAGAGTGAAGAAAACTCAGTTCAGGCCCCAGTCCTCCTATTGACTACCTGTAGGATCTTGGGCAATTAAATTTCCTTCTTGCACTGACACCATAAAATAGGGTAGCATCTGCCCTATGTATTTCACAGGTTTTACTGGAATTAAATATTTATATGTTTTGCAGAAGTATTTTGGTAACCTAAAATCATTTTTAAAATTAGTTGTCATTACAATAGGAGAGATCAGAGTCCAGTATAGATCCATGCTTTTAAGTAAAGCTATCCCAGAGTCCAAGAAGACTCTGACCAAGAGCACATAAAGAATTCTCCATTGTGATGCCTAACAAGAATAGAGGGGCTCATGCCATGCTCCCAAAGACAGAAACCAGGACCATGGTTAGTATGGTTATCCCATGGCTTATCACATAAGCATTCTGACTCTATGAAGCTGGGAGAGGTCAAGTAGGCTAAGCTTTGCACTACCCAGAGAACTGTACTACACACAGGACTAAAGGAGAGATGAGCCAAAGAAATATTCTGTCCTCTATAAAAATTAATGAGGTGGCTGTCTCTTTCCTACAAGCAAAGGGAGGACAAGAAGATAGGAGATTGAGGAGGATTAGAATTTCTAGGTACACCACCAAGGAGAAAGTTGTGAGAATGGATCAGACACAAACTATTATTATACATGGGCTGGGGAAGGACTGAGAAATTGGATTGTTGTACAAATGATGGGAGGGAGCAGGAATTTTCAGGATAAGAGAAATAAAAATCACTTTTCTCATGAATGTTACGATTAGACCTCCTGGCTCCAGTGTGTTGCAACAGACTGGATTGGAAGACCTGGATTTTAGTCCTAGCCTTGTCACTGACTATTTGTGTGACTTTTGACAAGTCACTTTTTTTCCTCACCTGATCTCAGTATCATTACTTGTAAAATCATTTTGTTGGAGTAAGGTAGATTAAACTCTATGTTTTAAGACTGCATCCATCTTGGCATTTTATGTTCTAAGGTCTTCCATGCTCTGATAATCTATGTCTACTTTAAGGCCCTTTTCAACAGTAGAATTTTGTTTCATTGGGTGAATTGTTTTTTCTTGAATCCACATCCCCTCCTCAAACCAATGACTTCCATATTCAAATCTCAGGTTGGCCACACTGGGTGAGGCATTCAGGTAGCCCTGCCTTAAGTCGTGGAATGAGTCTGAGGCTTATTCTGCTCTTCACTATAGAGGACAGTACAGAATTCAACTACAGAAGAACCTCTCTCTGGGTTCCTTAAAGACAGATGAATCTGGAGGAGATTTTTGGTAGTTTCCTGTCTTTGCCCCTCATCAAACAAAAACCATTTATTAAGCACTTTGTGCCAGGGACAGTCATCTGTGTCACCTTGGACATGTCACTTCTGGGCATCAATTCATTCAGTTATATAGAGTGGCAGGCTAGATGATTTTAAGATACTTTCAAAATCTAAATACATGACCCAATTATCTTATAATCCTATCTAGAAAATTTATCCAGCATGAGGCCAACATCGGAGTCCCTGACTCTATGGAAACTTGAATTTGAGATCTAGAAAGAAGATATATTGTCTGTACCCTTAGTTCTACCTTTGGCATCAGCTCCCCAAAGATAATATTCTCTCCCACACTTTCTGATCTTTTCCATTTCCTTATTTTTTTTCTTACTCATTGATTCCCACTGGACTGCTTTTTGTTCCTTGAACTCAAGCCATAAGCACCACCAAAGTTCTTGCCTATTGTTCAAAGCTATAAACATATGAATTCTTTGTGCCCTCCAATACTTAACAGGTTCAGGATTTTGTCAGTGAGGGTATGTCTTCTATGGACATAGATGATATAACCCTTCTAGGAGTGGTAGATACTTGTGAAGAACTTCTGTGGCCAAAAAGATCCCTACCCAGTGGCCAACCCAGTGATGATCTGCTTTGAATTTAACTAACTGGTCATTGTATAACAGACAATGGCTCTCTACAGATAACATCTTATAATAAAGACATTCATATATTAATTATGAACCAGTATTGCATTGTAAAGAAACTATCTCAGGTTTGAAGTAATTTGGGTAAAACATTTAGCCATTATTTTGATGCCCACATCTTCCCACATTATATTTATCCACTCTGTTGTCTTTTTCTACCCTTTGTCAACTTGTTCTTTTCTTTCCTACCTTGTCTTCTTAGTATTTTTTCTTTCCTCTCTCTCTCTCCCTCACTCCCTCCCTCCCTCTTTTTTTCTCTCTCTCTGTATCAGACAGGAATAAGGTTAGGTAGCTGGTCTTTGAGATTTTTTCAAGATCTAAAAATCTATGAATTTATGAAAGAGCTGCCTTAGCAGGTAGGGAGTTCTTTATTGCTGTAGATGCTCAAAGGAAGGATGATTAAAGACTTATCAGGCATGTTATTATAGAATATTATTGCATCAGGTGGGCATTTGGCTAAATGACATAGATCTGAGAGGCTACCATTCTTTGACTTATATCTATCTCTCCTCTCACCCTTTCTGCCTTCCATAACCTTTACTATTTATCTATACATGCAAGCCTTCCTTCAGAATATCTTGCAAGAGAGTGGCAGGTATCGATATACCAAAATCAACAAACCGTTATTGAGTCTTACTGTGTACAAAGTCCTATAAGTATTGGTATCAAGCTGTTTGGTACTATAGGGCATGTTTAGGATGTGAACCAGATATTCTGGTGGATTTTATTTGAATACTGGTACTTTCAGCTCTCAAAAAAGGTAAGGATGTATGACTTAAGGAGCTGACTGAATGTAAAATAAAGACTCTCCTCCCCTCATTTCTTTGTGGAGATGTAGGGCTAAGACTATGGAATACTACATACCATGTCAGATGTTTTCAAAATATTAGTTAGTTTGTTTAACTATTTTCCCTATTCTTTATTACAAGGGCTCTCTAGAAGGGGAAGGAATATGAGAGAGAAATATAGATGACATAAACAACAATAGATATTATGAAAAATGCACTTAAAATTAATAAATGGCAGGCATGATAAAATTTTGAGAATGATTGGACAAGTGATTTGATAGATCCAACTTGGTAGACTTGAGAGATATTACTACAAAAGCAATTTATGTGAATTTTTGTGAAAAAGATAAAGGGCTTTTAATAGCCATAAAGCACAGAGTCCTGTACTCTTTAGGCCTAGATAGAACAACCTTTCCCACATTTCTAAATAAAATCATCCACAGGGGAGTCTTCTCTATTTCCAGAAAAGGGACACAAGAATGGTCTAGTCTTGCCACTACATCCTTGGATGAATAATAGTAATGGGTTCATAGGATCATAAATCCAAAGCTGGAAGGGACGTTGAACTCGATCCAGTCTAACTCCCTTCTTTTACAGATGAGAAAGCTCAGGTCCAGGGAGGTAAGGTGGTAACATAAATATTAAAAATCAGAGTTGATGATGCTTGAACCCAAGTCCTCTGACCCTAAAGTCAGTGTTCTTTTCAATGTAACACATCTCCCTTTTTCCACTGTGTCATTCTTTGACCTAACCATGAATTTTCTCTTTGGAGGTTTTGTCTTCCCCTACTAGTATATGATTAGTGAAAAGGCAGCTCTTTCATAAATTCATAGATTTTTAGATCTTGAAATAGTTTCAAAGACCAGCTACCTAACCTTATCCCTGCCTGATACAGAGAGAGAAAAAAAAAGAGGGGGGGAGGAAGGGAGAGAGAGAGAGAGGGAAGGAGAGAGAGGAAAGTTCAAACTGCTAATGACTCTGTCCCTACAGTGGATTGTGTCCACTGACTTCTCCATTACAGTGAGCATGAATAAAAGACCAAGTGGATCTGTACTGATTTGAAAATAATTATACAAATAGTAAGATTTAGATCTGTTTAGGGTTACTACTTCTCAAGAAAGAATGCTTGGCCTTACATTCTTAACCTGTATAGCCCCTACCATACATTCTGTGGTCATTTTGTATAGTGACATCCACAGATCTTTTTAATCTTCAAAACATTATGAATCAAGGGATTTTGTGTTGGAATGAACATGTTACTATTGAGTTCAGAGCTTGGAAGGACCTCAGAATATAGAGCGGTAGAGATAGGAGGACCCTTAGAATACAGAATGTCAGAGCTTGGTGGAACTTCAAAGCATAGAATGTCAGAGCTGAAAAGGACCTTAGGACACAGGATTTCAGAGGTGAGAGGGACCTTAAAGCAGAATATCAGAACTGAGAGTGACCTTGTATAAGAGACTATCAGCATTATAAAAAACTTTAGAACCAAACATGTCAAGGTTAGAAGGGGCCAAGATCATAAAACATCTAATACTCTCAGAGTCTATTCCTTAAAATAGATCAATATTGTGTAATGCCAGATTATTATGCAAAAATATTTTAGAACTTTGCAATTCCATCTGCAAAGAATGAGTATACCTATTCCTGCTCAAACTTATCAGTGTTGAATTTTGGTTATTTTCTACCTATTTCATGAGTTTGAGGTACTACCTCAAGGTTGTGTTAATTTGTATCTTTCTGACTATCAGTGGAATTATATATTTTCAAATAATTATTAGGAATTTGAAGAATTTGTTTTGTCTGACTATACATATTCGTAATAGGGATTTTGCTTTTTTTGCTTTCTCAATTGGGGAGGGTAGATGAGAGGGAGAGAATGCAGAGCTCAATATAAAATAACATTTAATTTTAAACAATTTGTATTCATTTTTTGAAAATTGTTCATATATTTTATTGAGAGATGATTGCCATTGTGATTTAAAAAAAATACTAATTACTGATATATTTTGGATGTCAAGTTATTATCTTCCACAACTACCATTGATACATTTCCCAATTCATTGTTCTTTTTTCTTTTTAATTACATTTTTTTAAAGATTTTTTTCTTTCATATGGGAAAGAACATCTATGTGGTTCCCATTAATTCTTTATTGAATTATTGATGATCTGCCTTTCATAATTGGGGTAAATGCTCTGCTCCACTTTCTTCCAGTTTTGTAGTTTATATAGTTTAATGTTCAACTCAATATATTTTTACCTTAAAGGAATATTATTCCTGAGGAAAGTTTTTATAATTTCATTTATAAATGACTTAAGTTCTAAGCATGGTTTATGGAGTTTCCAAGAATGTGAGAACTGAAAAGACCTTTAGAGATCCCCTAGTCCAACTCCATTTTACATATGAGGAAACTGAGGACAGCGAAAGGGAAGTGACTTGTCTAAAATAACAAAGGTGGTAGACCTTAGATTTAAATTTGAGTCTTCTGAGTCCAAATCTAGTGTTGTCTCTATTACAAAATGAGAGGTGACTATTCCCATTTTGCTAACTGTTGGGAGAATTTTCCCATGGGAGTTCTAGCTTCTCTTGGCAGAAGCTGAGGGTCACAACCTGTTGCGTGGCAAAAACAAGGAAGTCTCACAAGACCTCTCCTTTGCTGACATGCAGCTCCCACGGTTGACTTGGCTCTCCTCTCATTGGGAGAAAAGTCCTACTCATACCCCTGACACGAGGGCTGCAGGTGTCCAGCAGACTTGGTGATTGGCTATCACGTGGAGATTATGCTTTGATCAGGTGTTACTAGGGATATAAAAGAAAGCTACTAGCACTTAATGAATGGAGCTTCTGCCATCTTGCTGTCTCCCGCCTCATCAATGCACCTCTGGGTTAAGAGTATTGAGCTGGTCTCATGCTCACCACTGAAGTGGCTGCGTCAGCTAACTTTCCATATCTTTGTCCTTGCAGATATATCAGGTGTATGGGACCAGAAAACCAAACACACGTGTCAGAATTCCTCCTCCTGGGACTTTCTGAGAAGTCAGAGCAGCACCTTCCCCTCTTTGGGCTCTTCCTGGGCATGTACATGGTCACTGTGGTTGGGAACATTCTCATCATGCTGGCTATTGGCTCTGACTCCCACCTCCACACTCCCATGTACTTCTTTCTCTCCAATTTGTCCTTGGTGGATGTCTGTCTAGTTACTACCTTGGTCCCCAAGATGCTGATGAACCTTCTAACACACAATAAGGTCATTTCGTATACTGGTTGCTTTGCTCAGATGTACTTTTTCATTGTTTTTGCTTGTTCAGACAATTTGCTCCTCACTGTGATGGCCTATGACCGCTTTGTGGCCATTTGTCACCCTCTGCACTATGTCACCATGATGAGTCCACGGATTTGTGGCTTCCTGGTTCTAATGGCATGGACTATTAGTCTTCTAAACTCTGTTCTCCAAATTCTAATGGTGATGAGGTTGTCCTTCTGTACAGAACATGAGATTTCCCACTTTTTCTGTGATCTTGGTGAGGTTATGAAACTCTCTTGTTCTGATACCCTCATCAATGACATCTTAGTATATTTTGCAACTGGTCTGCTAGGTGTTCTCCCCTTCACAGGGATCCTTTTCTCTTATACTCAGATCTGTTCCTCAATATTGAGAGTACCATCAGCTAGAGGGAAATATAAAGCCTTTTCTACCTGTGGGTCTCACCTCTCTGTTGTTTTATTATTCTATGGCACAGGACTTGGAGTATATCTGAGTTCTTCAGTTACCCACTCCTCCTGGAAGATCTCAGTTGCCTCAGTGATGTATTCCGTAGTCACCCCCATGATGAACCCCTTCATCTATAGTCTGAGGAATAAGGACATGAAGGAAGCCCTAAGGAGGTTCACTAGTAGAACAGCTTCTTCTCAATGATTGAGCTTGGCCCTGACAATGTGGCATCGGTATCTGACGTCAAAAGTCTGGTGGTTAGAAACCTTGGATTCAAAGGGTGAAGCCCAGGACTAGCCAGGGTCCTACTTAACTGGCTATATGATCTCTTTACTATCACTCATAGAGTTCTTCATGGTGTCAATTTCTGGACTTTCTTACTGCATTCTAATTTTTCACAACCTACTTTGTCATAACATCCATTCTTTCTAAAGAAGTACTAGATTTAGTGTTAGGAGACCTTGGTTTGTGTTTTTAAGTAAGTCATTTATTTTCTCTGAGCCTCAGTCTTTTCATTTGCGGAATGGCCATTATAGAAGCTGTCTTGCCACAAGACAAATTCTGGTCTATGGATCAAATGAAACGATGTGTGAAAAAGCACACGAAAGTTGTAAAAATCCTATCAAATTTCAGGAAGAAAAAAAGAAATAAAACAGAGAGTCAGGATTTTGTTGCTATGTACAATCCTTCCATCCACTCAAATGTCCATTTTCCTATGCCTTAGTATGTGATCTTCATGTGTTACTCTGGCAAAAAATAAATCATTAACTTATTGCCAATCTTTTTCTTTTTAACTAAATGGTCCCTGGACAATAGTCTATCCTTAAGCATATTCTCAAAGCCTCAGCAGTGTGGCTCAAATCCTACCAGAGTTTATGTTTTTCTAGCAAAACCTTCAAGAGTCTAGTGTAATTGTCTATCATGATTGGACATTAGAACTATTTTTGTGAGCACATAAGGCATAAGGATTTGCTAGGAGGCAGCATTGCCTGGTGGACTGAGTACTGGACTTATCATCAGAAAGACACAGGTTCAAACTCTATTTCAGACCCTTATAAGCTGTGGAACCCAGAGCAAGTCACAGCCTAAGTTTCTTCATCTATAAAATAATAATAATAACAATAGCTAGCATTTATGTGGTACCTTAAGGGTTGCAAGGTACTTGAAATACACTGTTTCATATATTACTATAGAAATAATAACAACATCTACCTAATAGGGGTTTTATAAGGGTCAAATGAAATATCAGTAAAATGCTTTGCAAACCTTAAAGCATTATGTGAATATCATATATTATTATTAACATTAGTGATAATGATATCATTATCCTTAGATCTTTCTCTTTCACCTTAGAATCATGAAGTCATAGAATCTTAGTTCTGTAATATAGCCCTTTGTTGCCCCTTCTTATAATGTAATATATGTAACATACGTTAAAGATCCTCTATGTCAGCCTCCTACAGATAAAAGAGTCCTCTTTACAATATGTAAACTTTTAACTGTGTAGTCGTGGCAAGCACATAAGACTTTGAATAAGATTGTGATTTAAATCTGAACTCCACTATTCACTAGTTTAGTAACTGTGGTCAAGTTGCTTAACCCCTTTGCTTCATTTTCCTCATCTACAAAACCAGAAGGTTGGACTAGATGATCCATAAGCTTTCTTTTAGCTCTAAAGCCTACTTGTCCTTTTACAGTGATAAGGAACTCACTGCCTCATAAGGTAATATTGTTGGACATCTCAGACTGATATGTTCTCTGTGGAAGTAGACTACAAGAACTGTTAGCATTATTACAAAGGACTGAGTATCTTCCTTCCAGGATGCATGGAGAACACAGAGAATTATGCAGATACCTGAGTGTTAGATAGTGTTTGTCTTTCTGCCAAAAACAACTAATTTCCACCTATATTCAAAGTGTAGGTTGGTATGATTCATAGAAGAAAAGGAAAGGGGCCTCAAAGAATGTGTCTCTTCTCTCTTGTGTATTAGGGATAACAAAGTGTTCCCCTAAAAATGAAGGGGAAACAAAGGGCTATATAACTGTGCATATCCTTTAACCCAGCAACAGTATCACCAGGTCTGTAACCCAAAGAGATCAAAGTAAAAGTAAAAAGGACCATTTTTACAAGAATATATTTACAGTAGCTCTTTCTGTGGTGGCAAAGAATTGGAAATTGAGGGGATGCCCATCAGCTGGAGAATGGCCAAACAAGTTGTGGGCTTTTTTTTCAATCCTTTTCAATTTTTATTTTAGTCACTTATTAGCTTGATACATTGGCCCACATCATAAAGTGGGAATAATCCATTTGTAACATCAACCTTATACACTAATATGACAGAAAACTACTGTACTATGAGAAATGATCAGCAGGATGGTCTCAGAAAAACATGGGGAGACATATAAATTCATGCAAAGTAAAATGAACAGAATCAGGAGAACATTGTACATAGTAACAACAATATTGTAAGGATAATCAACTGTGAAAGACAACTACTCAGATCAAAACAGTTGTTCAAAACAACCCCAAAGGACCATGGCTAATGCAGAATTATGTTTTGCATGACTTAACATGTATAATCAATATCATATTGCTTGCCTTCTCAAGGAGGGGAAGGTGGGCAGGAGTGAGAGAGAGAATTTGAAACTCAAATTTTTTAAAATGGATGTTAAAATTTTTTTTACATGTAACTGGGAATTATTTAATGAAATTAGAAAAATATATTTCAAGAAATAAAATAAATAAAAAAAAGGGGGCAAGCTTCAGTTCCCAAAAGAGAAACTGAAAGAACCAGGGGGACAAACTGGAAGAGCCAAATTTCAAAACTCCCAGGTTAAAGAGAAAATATTGCAAGCAACAAGAAAAAAGCAATTTATATATTGTGGAAATACAGCCAGGATTTCACAAAACCTAATAGCTTCTACAGTAAAAGACCCTAGGTCTTGGAATTTTATATTTCAAAGAGCAAAAGAGCTGGAGTTGCATCCAAGAATAAGCCAACAAAGTTGAGTATTATCTTGAATTTTTAAAAAAATGGACATTTGACAAATTGAAAATTTTCAGGTATTTGTAACAAAAAAGACCAGAACTCAATGGAAAATTCAATATAAAAATCCAGAAGAAATATAAGGAAAACATTAAAGAATAATTAATTATAAGGCACTCATTAAGGTCAAACTATTTACTAATTAAATATATGAAAATGTTATCAGTATTCTTAAAACTGACATCATTACTAAGGTAGTTTGAAAGAAAGGTTGAGGTTGAGGTGTGTATGATGGGGTGAAAAACAAAATTGGGTAGGAAAAGGTAAAAGAGTGATTATATTATAAAAATGAGGCATGAAAGGAAGAACTAATACAGAGGAAGCAGATGGGGTGGAGGGCTGGTAATATTGGAACCTTTCTCTCATCTGAGTTGAAGACAAAACAATACATACATCTAGAAAGGTGTAGAAGTCTTCTGAACATGTAGAGAGGTAAGAAAACTGGGGAACAGGGTGGGGAAGGGACTTTTAGAGGGGTGTGGGGATTGGGATCTGGGTGGGTGGGGGAAGGGATGAGGGACTCAGAGGGGTGGGTGAAGTGGGGGGTTGCAGGGGGGGAGAAGATAAGCTAACAGATATAGGATAAAAATAAAAGCTGAGAAAGAAAATAGTAAAAATGAGATGGAGGCAAATTCACAAATAGAAATTATAACTTGGAATGTGAATAGGACATTTATAGTATCTCTTTTTGTGGTGACCAAGAACCAGACATTGCAAGGATCCCTATCAATTGGAAAATGGCTGAACAATTTGTGGTGTATGATTATGATGGAATACTACTGTGCTACAAGAAATGATGAGCTCAATAATCTTAGAAAAATATGGAACGACTTGCACAAAATAATGAAGAGCAAAATGAGCAGAATCAAGAGAACATTGTATACAGTAACAGCAATATTACTTTAAGAATGAGTTTGAGCAACTAAGTCATTTTGACTATTATAACTACACAAATTAAGAATAAAGGACCTATGAAGAGAGACACTATCTGCATCCAGAGAAAGAATTGATAAACAGAACTATGTATACATTAATTTTACACACCTATTTGTCTCTAATGCAGCCATCTCTAAGGCAGGGGGAGGGAGGGAAAAAAAGGGGAAAAAAAGAAATTTGCACAATAACTTTGTTGTATATTTGGAGGGAATAGCAAGTTGTACATGGTAGATTTGCAGTTTCGTGTGCAATCATCTTTTTTATTGTACTGTGTTATGGAAATGCTTGTTTTGTTCCATAAATTGAAAATAAAATAATTTTTTTTTGTAAAAATAGCCAGGGAAAATCCTGATTCATGTCACTATGTTGGATGGTAGGGGAAAGTATGAAAAGGAAAGAAATAATAGAAGGAAAAGCTAGATTCTGTGAAGAATAAGAAACTGTTTCTCCCACAAGATATGTATTTACAGGCATTGTTAGGTGAGGAGTTGTTCAGAGACAGTCAGGAGAAGAAGGGATAAATAAGCATGCTTAGTAATTACCTGTTAAGGGTACCAAGGTTTCTCAATGTCATAATAACAATGAAGACATCTTCTATATCCCTAAGGAATAGATCCAAAACATGAGAGAGAACTTCGCAAGATTTGTCAAAACCATCAATTTCTTTGCAGTACTGGAGACTCACTTTAACACAAATCTAATTGCTTGAAGGAATTAGTAAATAGTTGCTAAAAATTAGAGTATTGGATAAGAAACCAACGATATTAGGAGCACAAGTTATGTTGTAATTGCAGCTGCCGATTGTGAGCATGAATTTTGGAAGGGAAATGCAGATATTGGAGAGGAGCAGGAAATTAAGAAGATGTTGTCTGAGAATAGAATTTTAATTTCTGGATGAAGCAGAAAATGTAGAAATAAAGAGACTTTAGCCATTCATAGAAGGCACCTATCAATCTGTGTATTTACATGTACATGTGTAATATATGTGTACATATTACATATATGCATGTTTATTATGTATGTGTCTGTTTGTATTTACCTATCTTTGTATATTTTTTCTCCCTAGCATAATGTGAACTTTTTTTTTCTTTGCTTGGTATTTTTTTCCTTTTTTTCTTTTTTAAATACATTTTTATTGTTTTTTTTCACAGTTAATGGGTTTCTTTTATTTTTTTAACATGTGTTTTTAAAACTTTGGGTTAAAATTTTTCTCCCTTCCTCTCTCCCCACCCACCCTCATCGAAAAGGCAAGCATCTCGATACAGGTTATAGATGTGTAGTCATGCAAAACACTTCCATAGTAGTCCTGTTGTGAAAAACTAAGTTTACTTCCCTTCATCCTATCCTACCCCCCATTTATTCTATTCTCTCTTTTGACCCTGTCCCTCCTCAGAAGTATTTGCTTTTGATTATCCCCTCTCCAATCTGCCCTCCCCTCTATCAACCCCCTGCTCTTTTGTCCCCTTCCCCCCTTATTTTCCTGCAGGGTAAGATAGATTTCCATACACCATTGTGTATGTTATTCCCTCCTTAAGCCAAATTCTATGAGAATAAGATTCACTTATTCCCTCTCACCTTCTCCCATTTCCCCTCCACTCTAAAAGCCTTTTCTTGTCGGTTTCAAGTGAGATATTTTACCTCATTCTACTTCTCCCTTTCTCCTTCTCCCAGTATAATCCTCTCTCACCCCTTAATTTTATTTTCCAGATATCACTCCTTCATCTTCAACTCACCCTGTGCCCTCTATCTATCTATCTTTACATACATATAATTTTTTCCCTCCCACTACCCTAATACTGACAAAGGACTCATGAGTTACAAATATCATCTTTCCATGCAAGAATGTAAACAGTTCAACCTTAGTAAGTCTCTTATGATTTCTCTTTCCCGTTTACCTCTTCCATGTTTCACTTGAGTTTTGTATTTGAAGGTCAAATTTTCTATTCAGCTCTGGTCTTTTCCACAGGAATGCTTGAAAGCCCCCTACTTCATTGAATGACCATTGATTCTAGGTTGTAGTCCTATCTCCTTTGCCCTCTGAAATATCATAGTCCATGCCCTCCGGACCCTTAAAGTAGAAGCTGCTAAATCTTGTGTTATCCTGATTGTGTTTCCACAGTACTTGAATTGTTTCCTTCTGGCTGCTTGCAATGTCTTCTCCTTGACTTGGGAATTCTGGAATTTGGCTACAACATTCCTAGGAGTTTTCCTTTGGGGATCTCTTTCAGGAGGTGATTGGTGGATTCTTTCAATTTCTATTTTGCCCTCTGGTTCTAAAATATCAGGGCAGTTTTCCTTGATAATTTCTTGAAAGATGATGTCTAGGCTCTTTTTTTGATCATGGCTTTCAGATAGTCCAATAATTTTTAAGTTCTCTGTCCTGGATCTATTTTCCAGATCAGTTGTTTTTCCAATGAGATATTTCACATTCTCTTCTATTTTTTCATTCCTTTGGATTAGTGTTACAGTGCTTTGATTTCTCAAATTGTCACTAGCTTCCAATTTCTCCGTTCTAATTTTTAAGGAAGTATTTTCTTCAGTAAACTTTAGGACTTCCTTTTCCATTTGGCCAATTTTGCTTTTTGGGGCATTCTTCTCCTCATTGGCTTTTTGGACCTCTTTTGACATTTGGGTTAGGCTATTTTTTAAGGTGTTATTTTCTTCAGTATTTTTTTGGGTCTCCTTTAGTAAGCTGTTGACTTGTTTTTCATGATTTTCTTGCATCACTCTCAGTTTTTCCTCTACTTCTCTTACTTGCTTCTCAAAATCCTTTTTGAGCTCTTCCATGGCCTAGGACCAATTCATATTTTTCCTGGAGGCTTTGGATGTAGGAGTTTTGGCTTTGTTGTCTTCTTCTGGTTGTATGTTTTGATCTCCTTTGTCATTAAAGTAAGATAATATAGTCTGACTCTTTTTGTGCTGCTTGCTCATGATCTCAGCCAATTACTTGAGTTATAAACTCTTTGTTAAGGTAGGAGTCTGTTTCCAGTGTGGAGAATGTACTGTCCCAAGCTTCAGGAGTTTTGTACAGCTGTTTTCAGAGATACTTCTAGGGACCTGTAAATTTTCAGTTCTTCCAAGGTGCTATGATCAAGGGCAAGGTGTTTACTCCTTTCCTGGCCTGCGCTCTGGTTTATGAGCACTCTTTTCTGTCTTGGAACTATGAGGAGGGTTTCCTCTCCACAGCCACCACAAGCTCCACCGCTCCTCCTTCCTCCTTGCCCCAGGACTGCCACCCAGAACTGTGTCCCAGATCCAAACACAAGCAAAGTAAGAGAATCCTGCACCAGCAGAGAGATCCCTGCAATTCCCCTCTGATCAGTCACTCAATTCCCCCTCAGTCTGTGAGCTGGAGCTCACAGCTGCTGCCCCCGCCGAGCTCAGGAGCTGGAGCTAAGACCAACAGCTTCTCTCTCTCCCCACTGACACAGACTTTTCCCACTGACCTAAGTTGTCTTTGGTGTTCATAGATTGAGAAGTCTGGAAACTGCCACAACTGCCTGTGATTCCATCCTCTGAGGCCTGCTCCAGGTTCGCTGCAGCCTGCACGCCCATGCCAAACTGCGCTCCTCTCCCCACCCCGTGTGATATACCTTTCTGATCAACCATCCAGGTTGTCTTTGGCTGGAAATTTGTTCCACTCTGTCTTTTTGTGGATTCTGCCATTTTAGAATTTGTTTAGAGCCATTTTTATAGGTATTTGGAGGGATTTGGGGGACAGCTCCAGCAAGTCACTGCTTTTACTCCGCCATCTTGGTTCCACCCCACAATGTGAACTCTTAAGGAGAGAAATTGTTTTATTTTGTTTTATTTTGTTTGTCTTTGTATCCACAGCACCTAGAAAAGTGCCTTGCACATAATTTGGCCTTAATAAATGCTGGTTCAATTGAATTTCTTTGAAATCATAAGAAATGCATTTTCCTGAAAATTTTGAAATTCAATCAAGTGGACTTTAAAGTGAAAAATAAGGGGGAGGGAGGAAATTATGTATACATGTTCACCAACCTAGATACAATAAAGAGCATCTACATGTAGGAAGAAGAGTAGCAGAAACCTCCAGAATTTCACAAGAATCCAAGTTTAGCAGTAATTGAGAGTGGGAATTGTTTGGCTAAGGAGTAAAATAAGGTGCTCTCTCTCTCTTTCTCTCTCTCTCTCTTTCTCTCTCTCTCTCTCTCTCTCCCTCTCTCCTCTCTTTGTTTGTATGTCTCTGCCTCTTTCACCTTTTTGGGAGCAGAACCATTCAATTCCTCCCTTCATGTGTCTCCACAGGAGTGACCTTTCCCCACAGGAACTGCCCTCTGCTTTCTCCCTATGAGAAAGGGGGAAGAGTAATACTCTTTAAATCTGCTCAGAGAGGAAAAGAGAAATGGAGATTTACTCAAAGCCAACAGTGTCAGAACAGCAGAAAAGAGTGAAGGCTTTTATTGATGACCAAAGCTCCTTCCTGCCAGAAGACCATGGTTTAGCTCTACCTGGATCAGCCTTTTAACTTCCTTTTGTGTGATGTCTTCCCTCATGAGATTGTCAGCTCCTTGAGAGCAAGGTCTGCCTTTCTTTTTCAGTTTCATATTTGTTTCTCCAGCACTTAGCACAGTGCCTGGCACATAGCAGACACTTAACAAATGCTTATTGACAGACTGATTGATTCAGTGTCTAGGTACACGTTTACTCGGGCTTCTCTGCTTTGGGAGAGCCTAAAAATAAAGTTTCAATAAAATATCCTTGATTTGTTTCAATCCTTCAGCCAGGGAACCTCCTGGGGATTTAGAAGTTCTCTCTCGCATGCTCTTCTCCTATGTCCCAACCCTAATCTCTCAGTTACTTTTCATCAACCCTAAGGTTGATGAACAAAGTGAACAGTAAACAATATCTTAAAGAAACCATTTTCTTTGGAAAGTGAACAAACTCTTAACAGATATAAGGATTAGGAAAAACAACAATTATTCTCACAACTGAGAGAATGGCAGAAGCAGAAGAGAAACAGGACTAAAACAGGGATTACCAGCTCTATTCTCAGTTGTATAATGAGTACAGCTGCCTTCAAAATCTCTGTCTAGCATTCTTCAGTTCCAATCAAACAGTATCTGTTGTTTGGATTAAGTTTCATGCTGAGCATTTTCAGTCATGGCCCAGACATGCAGGCTGTGGCAGAGGACAGATGGAATCTCCTCCTCACACCATCACAGCTGCAAGCTTTCTATTGCGATGCACCCCTCATTTTGTTTCTACATTTTCTAATATCATTGCCTCATGTGAGACAATTCTTGCTGGTTTCCCCTTAGGGAGAAGAAAAGATGAGATTTCAGTTTCTCCAAGGCTCAAGTAGCTAAGCATTCTGGGGACATTCCTCCCAAGGATGAGAAATTCTGCAGTCCCTTGCAAAATCAACCTTCATCTGCTTTTTATGTGCAATTATACTTCACATCATCAAAAGAAAAATCAGCACCTACAGAACAAAGATGATTAGGCCAGTATTTGAGGCAATCAGGGTGCCATTCACAGCAAATTTAAAAAACAATATATGCAATAGACATAGCATGGGATAAAATATTCCTGAAAAGATAGCTTCACTACCAAATTACACATAGGATAACATACTGCCTGTATTCATAAAAGCAGTACATGTATATCTTTAAAATTAGCAAATATGTATAACAGCAAAGCAAAAGTCAAGAAATAATACTATCAGTAGGCCTACAGAATAATAAAATATGCAAAGTCAGATATGAATATGCAAATAACTAATAAAATATTCAACATACTTATAAATAAAAATAATCAACAGACCTATGTAAGTACTACATGTGTGTGATAGTAATATAGAAACAAATAAATGTGAACAAGAATATAAAAACCCTTTTTTCCCCTCCGAACCCCCATCCTTCCTCCAAACTTCCCTCTTACTGTGAAGTACTCTATTATCTTCCTTGTCACCAGGCTCAAAACCTAAGTGTCGTACTTGACTCCTCCTGTCTATCACCACTCCTCTCCTCTTTTACAACCAATTTTGTCTTTTCTACTTTGCTAACATTTCTCCTCTATGTCCCTTTCCTCTGACAGTCACAATCTCATGCCTGAACTATTAGCCTTCTGGTAGGTCTTCCTGCCTCAAGTCTCATCCTGCTTATCTACTCCTCCTTCAGTTACCAAAATGTTCTTTATAAAGCATAGGTTTTAATTCCAAAAGACTCATGATGAAAAATGCTATCCACATCCAGGGAAAGAACTGATGGAGTCTGAATACAGTTCAAAGAATACTATTTTCTCTTTATTTATTTTGTGTTTTTTTTTCCTTTTGCAGACTGTAATTTTTTTTTGCAACCTGTTATTTCTTTCACAACATGATTAATATGGAAATAAGTTTTACATTGCCCATATATAACCTATATAAAATTGATCACCCTTTTAGAGAGGGGTAGGTTAAGGAGGGAGGAAGAAAATTTATAAATTCATTTTATAAAGAATGAATGTTAAAATTGTCTTTACATGTAATTAGAAAAAGTAAAGTACTATCAGTTGGTAAAAAGAATAAAAATAAATAAAGCATAAGTCTTAACCCTTTAATAAACTCTAGTAGTTCCATATTCTCTCTGGGATCTAGTCTAAAATCCTCTTTGGCTTTTAAAGTCATTTGTAACATAGCCTCTTCCTACCTTTCCAGTCATCTTACATCTTATTCCCTTCAAACATCCACTGTAATCCATGGTCACTGACTTCCCTGATGTTCTTCGCACAATATCCTCCATCTCCCTACTTTGAGCATTTTTATTGGCTGCCCTTCCCCCATACCTGGAATTCTTTTCCTGCTCATCTCTGATTCTTGCATGCTCTGGTTTCCTTCAAATCTCATCTAATATTCCATCTCTGCAAAATGCCTTTCCCAAGCTCCCTTCATGCTGGGGCCTTCCCTCTGTGATTATCTCCATTTTACCCTATGTGTATTGTTTGTGTACAAACAATAAATTAAATTAAATTAAACTGTGTGCTACTTGAGATCAGGTTCTGGTTTTGTTTGTTTTTTTTTTTATTTTCTTTGTATCCCCAGCACTTAGCTCAGTGTCTAACACATAGTAAGTGCTTAATAAATGTTTTTTTTACTTGACTTGACAAACAGAAACATATCCCAAACATGCAGTAATTGGCATGTGCATCAATAAGCATATGCAATTACATGCAAAATATGCATTATATGGATAAACATTATTATTGTTATATAA
This sequence comes from Vombatus ursinus, assembly GCF_900497805.2. Lineage (NCBI taxonomy): Eukaryota > Metazoa > Chordata > Mammalia > Diprotodontia > Vombatidae > Vombatus > Vombatus ursinus. Next base: position 10,633,274 of record NW_020948951.1, on the reverse strand, counting down.
TCATTCCTCTAATTTCCTGTGTAATACTGTAAATTGTCTGGTCATTGTCTGAATAAGACCTAGCTCTCCTGTGACCTACTCGTGTATCTTCATGCCAGCTAGAACAGAGACTAGTCTGGGTAAGAGAGACACTTTCCACAAGTTTGATCTTCCTGAGGCTTCCAGAAGTGGATTGAGTTCAGCATGTAGAAGGCAGACAACCTGACACTCCAAAGGGAGAATTTCTGGATAGGCAAGAAAATAAATTTCTTCTTCGCCCCAGGAGGTGGTAGAAAAATTAGTCCACTGTTGAGTCTATGCTGACCAAGTGCCACACTCAAGGCAGGCAGATCACCTAACTGAATCACCAAGGTGCCCTTTGGGAGAGACAAGAAGTGCCATGTGCCAGGTGAGTCAAACCACCACCAGCACCTTGATCACCACCTTCCCTCAGACCTTAATGGAGAATTCCCAAGACCCTGTAGCCAAGAGGTCTAGGAAGAATGGTGCTTGCAACACCATCAGCCCTGCTTCCAACGTGGCCCCAACCACCATCATTGAAGAAGCAATTCCTGGGAAACAGAGAACCCTCTATCCTCAACACTGCCTAAACCAACTGTTGACCAACTGCACCAATTAGCAGGTAAGCCTAAGCGCCCCAAGAATAGCACTGCTTTCAAGATTATTGCTTCTCCTTCCATCCCAGTCCCTAAAGCCATCTTCCAGGGGAGTAATCCTTGTGGAGAAGGGGCCAGCCATCTTTACCAAATGCTGAACAACTGCAGCCGGGAGAATAGGCAATCCAGCCCGGCTGAAATAACAATGCATCCTGAGAGAGAGCAGCAAGTGCCCAGGTAGGCCATACCACTACCACCACCACCACCACCACCAGCACCTGGGAATACAAATGCAAGTACAACCACCACCACCACCACCAGCAGCAGCAGCAGCACCTGGGAATACAAATGCAAGTACCACCACCACCACCATCTTCCCCAAGATTGCACTGAAGATATTCTAGAACCCTGAGGCCAACAGCATTGGGAATAATATCCCTCCACTGCTTCCAACATGGCCCTTTCAGTCATCAATCAGGGATGATGTGGAGATACAGCCTAGCAACTACTTCTGAACATGCTGCAGGCCTAACTTCCTTTACACCTAGAAAAGAAAGTTCTCCCCACCCAAATCCTTAGTATTGTCAAATGGCTCAATATCAGAAACAAACATGGTCATCAATGGAAATGACATTAAAGAAGAAACATTCCTTTCGTCTTTGCCACTATACCCTAAGGACCAGGAGGCCTTTTCATCTATCATGAAGCTGAAACCTGCCTGTGTTATTTCCCCTTATTAGAATGTGGACTCCGTGAGTGCAAAGATCTGGGGTTCAGGAACCTGTTGCTTCGAGGCCACATGTGGCCCTTTAGGTCCTCAAGTGCAGCCCCTTGACTGAATCCAAACAAATTGTTTTGTAAAGTTTGGATTCAGTTAAGGGGCTGCATTTGAGGACCTAGAGGGCCACATGTGGCCTTGAAGCCACAGATTCCCCATCCCTGGCAAAAACCATCATGTTTTCTATTTTTATCCCTAGTATTCAGCACAGTGCTTTGTACATAGTAAGAACTTAATAAATGCTGTTTCACTCATTTATCTATTCATAGACTGGAATTAGAGATGACTCATTCAGGGCGATATTTTAGAAACAGGTTGAGGCGATTGTTTTGTCTAAGCCAAAGGAACATAAAATGCCAGTAGCCGATTGGAAGCCCTTAGCTGACCTCATAGTCAGTCCAGTATTGATATAGTAAGTATTAATACTATTACTTCTAGACTTAAACAGAGGACTCAATAAGTGTTGGGTTCAAATCCTGCCTCAGACCATTTCTTGTCACCTGGGCAAGTCACAATCTCCCAGATTCTCAGTTTCCTTATCCATAGAATAAATCAATCAGTTAACAAAGACTTATTAAACATCTGTCAATAACTGTGCTAGGCACTAAAGGTACAGAGACAAAAATGAAACAGATCCTGCCTTTAAGGGGCTTATAACATAGACAGAAGAGACACATGTACATATATGGGCATATACAAAATACATAAAGGGTCAACGAGCATTTATTGAGTGCTTATTATGTGCCAGGCACAATGCTAAGTGCTAAGGATAAGAATAAAGGCAAAATCACAGATCTTGTTCTCAATGAGTTCACATTCTAATGGGTGAAACAAAACACAAAGAAGTAGGTACATGCAAGATATATACAGTAGAGGGGATGCCCATCAATTGGGGAATGGCTGAACAAATTATGGTATATGAATGTAATATAATACTATTGTGCTATGAGAAATGATGAGCAGGCGAATTTCAGAAAAACCTGGAAAGACTTACATGAACTGATACTGAGTGAAATGAGCAGAACCAAGAGAATATTTTACACAGTAACAGCAACTTTGTGCTATGACCAACTTTGATGGACTTAGCTCTTTTCAGCAATACAAGGATCTAAGACAATTCCAAAAAACTCATAATGGAAAATGCCATCTACTTCCAGAGAAAGAACTGATGGAGTCTGAATGCAGATTGTTTTTTCTTTCTCATAGTTTTTCCCTTTTGTTCTGATTCTTCTTTCACAACATGGCTAAAGCAGAAATATGTTTAATATGACTGAACAAGTATAACCTATATCAGATTGCTTGCTCTCTAGGGGAGGTGGAAGGGGAGGAAGGCAGAAAAAAAATTTGGAACTCAAAATCTTATAAAAGTGAACATTGAAAATTATCATTACATGTAACTGGAAAAAATGAAATACTATTAAGTAGGAAAAAATAAAGAACATTCATCATCAAAAAAAATACTTTTCCCAGTAGACAAATGGTTAAGGGATATGAAATTTTTTGGAAGGAGAAATAGAATCGATCAATAGCCTTCTCACAACTATTTATAATCACTAATAATTAAAGAAATAGAAACTAAAACAATAAAAAGATATGTACAGTATAAATGGAAGGTCATCTCAATGGAAAGGCACTGGCAAGGGAGAGGAGGTAGATCACAAAAAAAGTCTCCTGCAGAAGATGAGATTTGAGATGAGCTTTGAAGGAAGCCAGGGAATCCAGGACGTAGAGGTGAAGGAGATCATTCCAAGCATGGGGATAGACAATGCAAAGATACAGAGTCAGGAGATGGACTGGTTGGGTGTAAAGAAAAACAAGGAAGACAGTGTACCTGGATCATAGAGGACATGATGGATAGCAAAGTACAAGAAGACTGGAAAGATAAGATGGGGGCAGGTTGTCAATGACTTTAAGCTTTTATATTTGATTTTGAAGCAACTGGAGCTCCTTAAACAAGGGAAGGAGATGACATGATCAGACCTATGCCTTAGGAAAATCACTTTGGCAGCTGAGCAAAGGATGGGTTGGAGTGGGTAGAGGCTTGAGATAAGGAGAATAATTAGGAAGCTCTTGCAAAAGCTCAGGTGGGAGATGATGAAGACTTGGACTAGGGAGGAGGTTGTGTGAGTGAAAAGAAGAGACTGTATACCAGATATGCAATGAAGGTAAAAATGACAAGATTTGACATTAGACTGCATATGTGGGGTGAGTGTGAATGAGAAGTGGAGAATGACACTGAAGTTGTCACCCTAGGTGACTGTGAGGATGTCAATGCCCTTAAAAATAATAGGAAAGTTGGAAAGAGGATAGGATTTAAGGGGGAAAATAATGAGTTCTGTTTGGGGCATATTGAGTTTGAGATGCTTATGGGCTAACCGACTGGAGGTGATTTTAAGAAGTCACTAGCAGCTTGAGGATCATACAGAACAGATGTGTCAAAATCTTGGCCCTATAACTCCAGCAAAATTGTCCGGTAAGCCCCCACCAGACTAAAACTGTAATTAGGAAATGTTTGCCAAAATAAATAAAAATACAAATAGAACATAAATAATGTTAATTTGTGGTTTTCTAAGTCAATATGTATCAGTTTCTGTTTGAGTTTGACATCATTGAAGAAAAATTCTGTTCGAACTAAACACTGAAGAAAGCCCAAGGTTCTGATAGGCAATGAAAGTGCATGTAGGGCATGGGAGACAGTCAGTCCAAAGGAATGGAAATGGGGAATGCACTGTCCTGTAGGAGAAGCAATGAGAAATCCAGTTAGGCTAGAATGATAGCAGTGAAGGGGAAAAGTTAATATTTGATCCCTGAAGTTACAGGAAGCCACTGGAATCTGATGAGCAACACTATATATATTCTGAAATTCTGAGAGTCTATGAAAGCCGCCTATTAAGCCAAGTGTCTATCTCTGGAACACTAATTTCAGTGTTGTGTAGGTCAGGTCCTCTTCATTTGTGCTCCTGGATAGTTGTGACCTCTCCTGTTTACCTTCTCAGATCTGAAACATAAGTGTGATGTCATTTTCTTAGGAGCAAGCCCCATAATTATCTCAATTGCCTCCAGGATTAAATTGGATATGTGTATGCTTGTGCTACAACTCGTGAGCCCCACATAGATATGCTCCCCACCATATTTGCTAGTTGATTCATGAGTTGATTTCAATTAGTCAGCTAGACTTAATTATAAATGCGCAGAAGAGTTTACTACTTAAATATGTACTTACCTGTATTTTAAGAATTAGTTTACTTAGCAAACTACTTAGTGCAAAAGACCTTAAGGAAAAGAATTATCAGACTTCTAACCCTGAGTATTCAAGAAGATTGGAGGGGAAGGTTAACCACTTCAGTGAAACAAAGGTTTCAAGAAGTCCAGACGCCTGGAGCTGTGAACTCAGAAGTTCTCTGAGTTTGATATGAAAATGTCTTGGATTTAGAATTATAAAATAATACTCACTTTACTGCATCATGCCTGGACAACCTAGGAGGGGATATATTTTAGCAGAAGATGATTTGTCAAGAGTTACATAGAAATTTATGAATTTGTGCAATGGCATAAGCATATGTCTGTGAGAAGAAACTGAATCTTGCTTTCAAGCAAAAAGAGCCTAATTAGAGAGAATCATTAAAGCCTCAATTTAACTCATTATGGATTTGGTACAGATTAAAGTGGGAGAAAACGAGCTTCAATATGATTCTAAATTAGAGCTATTTCATCATTGCTTGGAACTTAAATGTGTGTCACTGGTATATTACATATATACAGTTTCATTTTTTTCCCTCTGTGATGTGTTTCTAGATCCATCCATTATGGACCATTTCATGGGGAACCCTAACAATAAGTAACTTGGGTTCTTGCACTCTGATTTCATTCACTGAGGCCATTTCCCCCTTTCTTTAGAGTGACGAGAGAGAAGTCTTTGGGTTCTTCTGTTGTTCTCTCTCTCCCTATTGCCACTGTTTCCTGTATCCAATGTGATGTTCCTAAAGCACAGGTATGTCCATGTTGCTCACCTACTTAATCAAATCCAGTGGCTCCCTAGTGCCTCTAGAATCAAATATAAATTCCTATGGTTATATTTTAAAGTCTTTCACAGTCTTGCTGCTATACTATCTTTTCAGCCTCATAAGAGGTTACAAACCCTCTTGCACTCTAAGATGCAGCGTCTCCCTTCTCCATGACTTTGCATTGGTTGACCCTCACTACCAGCTATACTCTGTCCTCATATCTGACTCATAAAAGCCCTCTCTTCCTGTAGAATGCATCTCAAGGACAACCTTCTACATAAAGCCCTTCCTGATAGTGCCCCCTCAACCTACTTTGTATTTAACTATTTTATGTTTATAAATATATTACATATATTTATTCTCCTTATATTTATATTGCACACACACACATCCAACCCCCCACCCTCAACCCTTGACTCCCTGAACTACTTCTCTACCACCTCTGCTCCAGTGGCCTCCTGCTATTTATTATCCCCATTTTACAGATGAGAAAACTGAGGCAGATCGCTTTGTGGCTATTTGTCACCCTCTGCGCTATGCAACCATCATGAGCCTGCAGCTCTGTGGTCAGTGCTCCAACCCATCCTTTGCTCAGCTGCCAAAGTGATTTTCCTAAGGCATAGGTCTGATCATGTCATCTCCTTCCCTTGTTTAAGGAGCTCCAGTTGCTTCAAAATCAAATATAAAAGCTTAAAGTCATTGACAACCTGCCCCCATCTTATCTTTCCAGTCTTCTTGTACTTTGCTATCCATCATGTCCTCTATGATCCAGGTACACTGTCTTCCTTGTTTTTCTTTACACCCAACCAGTCCATCTCCTGACTCTGTATCTTTGCATTGTCTATCCCCATGCTTGGAATGATCTCCTTCACCTCTACGTCCTGGATTCCCTGGCTTCCTTCAAAGCTCATCTCAAATCTCATCTTCTGCAGGAGACTTTTTTTGTGATCTACCTCCTCTCCCTTGCCAGTGCCTTTCCATTGTCATATCATTTTCATATCTTTTTCATATCATGAGGTTAAGTGACTTTCCCAGGATCTCACATCTAGTAAATGTCTGAGGTCAGATTTGAATTCAGCTTTTCCTGACTCCAGGTTTATCTTGAAGCCTTGATTTCTTTCGATGCTTAATTCCTACAAGAAGCCTTCTCTCTTTCCACTAGCTCCTTGTGCTCTTTTACTCTTTGATTTATCTATCTGTATAAAAGTGAATTCACTAAAAAGAATAGGAGATCTTTTTTTTGTTGTTTTTGTCTTTGAATCCCCGAGACTGAATACAGTGCCTTGTGCATTATAGAAATTAGGTGGCACAGTAGATAGAATACTACACCCAGAGTCAGGAAGACCTGAGTTCAAATGCAACCTCAGACACTTGCTAGTATCCTGGATGAGTACCTTAACTTCTGTCTGCCTCAATTTTCTCATCTGTAAAATGAGGATAATAAAAGCACCTGCCTTCCAGGGATATTCTGCAAATAAAATGAGATAATATTTGTAAAAACTCTATATAAATCCTTGCTATTATTATTTTTGTTAAATTTCTTATATTAAAGTTCACAAAACAATTTCACATACACTATATCATGCAATGCACAGGAAAAAAAGACACTGTGAGGGAGGCAGGAGAGGTGAGAGGTACTAAAATGTCCATTTTTAAAAAATAAAGAAATTGTGGCTCATGAAACTCATGTGATTTGTGCAAGGGAACACAGTGAATTCAGGAGTAGATCACAGATCTTCTGATCTCATGTCCGAAGCATCTTTGTAGTTAGCAGGTTGTCTGACAGGGAAGGATTTGAACTGGAAGTCAGTGTCATAGCAGCTCCAAAAATAGAGGTCAAGAAGCAGTTCATGTAATCTACAATCAGAGATAGACAATAAGGCCAGAAAGATATGACCCTGGAGAGTCTTGGGCCTCGTGTTGGCAAGCCAAGATTTCTGACAGCCAGGCTTTGGGTTCCAGTTACCACATTCCAAGGCTCAGGGTTATGCCCCATCATTAGGAGAAGGTTGGTCTGCTCATGAGTCTCTTCAAGGCACCCTTTATGTCTTTGTTCCTCAGACTATAGATGAAGGGGTTCAACATTGGGGTGATCACAGCATATATCACTGAGGCAACTGTGCTCTTCCAGGAGGAGTGGGTAGCCGAGGAGCTCAGGTACACCCCAAAAACTGTGCCATAAAATAATGCAACAACACACAGGTGAGACCCACAGGTGGAAAACGCTTTATACTTTCCTCCAGGTGATGGGACTCTCAATATGGAAGAACAAATCTTAGTGTAAGAGAAAAGGATCCCTGTGAGAGGAAGAACAGCCAGCAGGCCAGTTGTAAAATAAACCAAAATGTTATTGACAAGGGCATCAGTACAAGATAGCTTCAGAACTTGAGGAATATCACAGAAGAAGAATGGGAGATCACGGTCTTTACAGAAGGAGAGCTGCATTGCCATCAGACTCTGAATGAGGCAGTCTAGAAGACTGATAGTCCAAGACAATAGAACTAGCAGACCACAGAGCTGCGGGCTCATGATGGTTGCATAGCACAGAGGGTGACAAATAGCCACAAAGCGATCATAGGCCATCAGAGCGAGGAGGAAGTTGTCCATGCAAGCAAAGACTGAGAAGAAATACATCTGGGTGAGGCAGCCAGCATAGGGGATGGCTTCACTGTTGGTCAGGATATTCACAAGCAACTTGGGGACTGTGCTGGATACTAGACAGAGATCCACAAAAGACAGGTTGGAAAGGAAGAAGTACATGGGGGTGTGGAGGTGAGAATCAGCTCCAATGGCCAACATAATGAGAAAGTTCCCAACCACAGTGACCATATACATGCCTAGGAATAGCCCAAAAATAAACAGCTGCTGCTCTTGCTTTATGGGAAATTTGAAGAAGAATTCTGAGATGCTTGTTTTATTTCCTGGTTCCATTTAACTGATTTAACTGTCAGATAAGAATAGGAATAGATAATGAAATTAAAATACCCATTGCAGAGTCACAGAATTTGCAGCAGAAGAGACTTTTAGTGGCCAACCAATCCAACCCATAAATCAAAAGAATTTCAGTGGCCTTGACCCCCAAGGTCATGGTTTTCTGGGCCCAATCACTTGTAGGGTCTGTGCTGCTGACTCATCTCCATAGAATTTTCTCTACCATGCCATAGAAACCTCTTCATCCTGGAAACTCACTTCATGCCTGGACTACTTCTTACATTGGAAGTGCCCTCGCTTGTCCCTGTAGCCTCTCCTTCTGATTGGCTGGCTCCTCCCAGAATTTCCATTACGGAGGAGGCCCAGGCCAAGCATGTCTTCATTCCCCTCAGGCTGCCCTGCTGACCCATCTCCACAAGTATTTCTCTACCATACGTCTAAGCTAGGTACCTTCACCACCCCTCCCAGTGCTTTTCAGCCCCCTTTTATGTATTGTCTCCTGCTATTGGAATATAAATTCCTTGACAGCAGAGATTTATCTTTATCTCTGCTTGTATTTTTATTCTGAGTGTCTGGCATATAGTAGATGCTGACTTGACTATAGCATGTCCAAAAAGAAGTTGTCCATTCCCTACGTAAAGACCTCTGCGAACAGACACCCGCCACCTCTCCAGGCAGCCCATTCCACTTGTGGACTGCTCTCATTGACGGTCTTATTTTGTCTCCTTGAGACTAAAATGGCTCCTTTGCTATATCCACCCATTGCCCCTGCTTCTGTGCCCTAGGACAAACAGGACAAATTGAATCTGTGCTTCTCCTGACAACCCTCTAAATACATGGAGACAACTTCAGACTGCTCATTTAATACAATGACTCCAGGGCTTGATTTTAGAAGACCTGTACTTGAATCTCAGCTCCAACATTTACTACCTGTGTGACTTTGGCCGAGTCATTTCTCATATCTATGTTTTGATATCTGTAAAGGTGGCTTCCTATTCTCACATTCTACAAAACCCTGCCAAGCACATTTAGAACTTAAGCAACATAAATTAAAATACAAAAACTGCTCTCAGGATCAGCCTATAGATGTGGGTTGAAAGCCAGTTGTACCTGAGCTGCTAGAGCACTCCACAGTGAGAGTATATTTACGATAAGACAGTGGGGTGTACAGAATTAATTCTGCAATGGGTCCATTCCCAGACTGTGGAGCAAGAAGCAAGCAGCATTATCACAAGGGGAAAAGCAGGCAGGGGCCAGAGGAAGAAGACGAGTCCAAGACCTTGAGATCAATGACAGAAATGCTTCAATTTGGGGTGCAAGCAATGCAGCAAGGCAAAGAGGGACTACTGCCGAGACAAAGTCCAAGAAGCCAGATGTCTAACAGCGCATCTCACACAAGAGGAACATAACGCCCTCCATGACATTTTTCAGAGGGTAGAATGAAGGTCAATGTGTGGAAGTTGCAGGAAGGAAGGTGTACAAATACCTTGGCAACTATTAGTTCTATCCAGAAACTGAATGGGCTTCCTGAGGTGGGGTGGGTTTCACATCACTAGAGGTCTTCAAAAAGAGATTAGATGCCTCATGTAAATGGCAACATCAGTCACCAAATCTCCTAGCTTTGAAACACTGATCGAACCATTCCTTCACTCTCACCTTTATCCATCCAATAAGTTGCCAAATCCTTTTGGTTGTCTGTAACATTCTAACATTCACCTCTTCTTCTAATCCTATTTTCATCATCCTAGTACAAGCTTTCACTACCAGCTGTAAGCCCTCTTGCAATAACCTATTAACAATTCTTCACAGCTGCAGACTTTACATACCCCAATCTGTCCTTTACATGCTGCCAGATTTATTTTCCTTAGGCATAGATCTGACTATAGCCCTCCTCTACTCAATGACCTTCAGTGGCTTTCTATTACCTATCAAATAAAAGATGACTTCCTCAGACTACCAGTCAAGGGTCTTCAAAACCTGGCATTATCTTACCTTTTCCCTTTTTGCAGGTGAGGAAACTGAGTCTGAGAAATGGTAAGTGACTTATCTAGAGTTACTCAGCTAACAAGTGTCAGAGTCAATCAGTCAGTCATCCAACAAGCATTTATTATGTACTTACTAATTAAGTTTCAGGGATAGGGATTCAAAGAAAAACAAAAACCGTCTCTAAGTATATGGAAAATATATGCAAAATAGATAAGCGATAATTTGAAAAGGTAAGGCACTGAAGTAGAGAAATAGTGGGAAAGTCCATCTGCAAAAAGTAGGATTTGAGCTAAATCTTGAAGGAAGCCAGGGAAACTGAAATGGAAGTGAGATGATGGAGCATTCCAGGAATGGAGTGGGGGGAGGGCAGCTAATGTAAAGACAGAGAGAGGAAGTAGAGTGCCGTGTTTAAGGAACAAGTAGGCAAGTATAACTAGAATATAGAGTATGCAGAGAGAAGGAAAGTATAAGTAGACTGGAAAGGTATAAAAAAGCCAATTTAAACATCAAAGGACTCTTTTTTTATTCTAGTGGAAATAGGGAGCCAATAACATTCATTGAGAGGTGGAGTGATATAGTCAGACTTATGATTTAGAAAAACTGTCTTGGCAGCTGAATGAAGGATAGCTTGGAGTGGAAAGAGACATGAGGCAGGGAAACTAAATACATACACATACATACATACGCACACACACACACACACACACACACACACACACACACACACACACAC
>NW_020948951.1:10572558-10622236 GCF_900497805.2 Vombatus ursinus | reverse complement strand
ACACACACACACACACACACACACACACACACACACACACACACACATATATGAGCTTGAACCAATTGCTCTTTTCTGAGCACATAAAAGATAGGACACATTCTGATCTTTTGCTAGGAGGTCACACAAATCTAGATATCAAGGAACAGGATCCTTTTTTGAGAACCAGAAAGAGACAATGATTTATTCACACAGTTCCACAGTGAACATGGGTGATCAGAGGCAAGGCTGGGAGCTGAACCTAGGTCTCTTAACTGCTACTCTAGGGCTTCTTCCATTATTGCCTTTACAGCCTCACTCCAGCCTCAAAGACAAGACTAGACTAGACTCTGAGATCTTGGCTTTCATATTGGCTTGGGCCTGGGCTCTGTGCTGGGGTGGCCTGTGCTCTGGGCTATGCTGAGGTTGGCCCTACCTCCCCTCAGTTTCTGAGACAAAATAGACCACATCCCCTTTCCTCCCTTCCATTCCTCTCTCCTTTTCTCTTTCCTTCCCCCATAGCACTTACTGGGCATCACCGAGGGCTTAGGGTTGACTGATTCTGTTAGTTCTGGATTGTTTACAGGAAAGACAAGGAAGGCAGCTGCTCTTACCCAAAGAAAAGCTAGGGTTTAAGAGCCTGAGGTGGCAAATGAAAGGAATATTTACAATTTCATTGGCCTTAGAGACTCATTCACCACAAATCCTCATTAGAAAAATCATATAAGTGTCTTTCCAGTCCCTGAGTACCTGTAACAAATTGTCTGAGGGTGTGGGGTGGGACAGGAGGGTAACAAAACAAATATTTTACAGTTTCTGGGTTTTTCAAGGCTTAATCCCCAAAGCTCCTAATTAGAAGAAATCACACAGTTGTCATTCCATTCCCTGAATAGTTCAGATCCCTGTAGGGCAGAAAGTCCTGGCAGAAAACTTCCTGACAATGAGACCTGTATGACAATGGAACCCAACACACAAATCTTTCAGAAGAGGCTTGATGACTACTCCAATTTGCTGGAGACAGGATTCATTCTATGGCTAAAGTTGACCTAAGTGACATCAGAGTTGTTGTGGTTCAAATAACGTCTGAATCTTTGTAAGTGCTTCCTTGGAGCCAGTGAGCTCCCTCGTCACTGGAGGTTTTCAAGCAGTGGAGGGATGATCCCTTTTCTGTTATATTGTAGAGAGAATTCCTAACAAATGACAGGCTTGGCCTAGATATCTCTTAGGTGCATCTTGGCTCTAAAAACCAGCTAGTTACCTCATAAAGTAATGAGTTCCTAATCATTAAGCTCTTCAAGTTAATGCTTGATGAAGACTTACAGGTTTGAGAGCAATGGATCTGGAGTCATGTACCCAGGTTGAAATCCCAGTTCAGCTGTTTGACTTCTCTAGACATGAGTTTCGTCATCTGCAAAGTGAGAATCTTGGACTAGAAGATCTCTAGCCCCATTTGTAGGGCTAAATCAATCTGATGGTCCCATAAATCCTACCAGGAGATACCTGCTCAGGTCTGACTTGGACCACATGCCCTACGGATTCTCTGTCATATCAGAGAATGCAGAAAAGTAAGAGTTTTCAACCAATCCCCTGTTTTGGGGACACCAGCTTCAAGGCTGGGTGTTTCCTTCAATTCTTGCAGACCCCTAACTTCATGGAGATTCTTTAGTGCTGTCTTCTTGTGGCTCAGAACTGGTTTCTATGTCTTGTCACAGAAGCAAGGACCCGTTATTCTTTTAAACCTTAATTCTATATCTAAATAAAGGACTAAAACCAAATAAAGACCAATTACCCCCAGAACCTGATTTGGGGATACAGATATGGCCCCTAAATCTCTGAAGAGGCATGTAAAGGGTAGATTTTGTTCCCACCCTCATTGTAAAAAGGCACATATCCCAGAGAAATGCAGAACTAGGCTGATTACATATGAACATTGTGGGCCTGATCTCCATAGCTTTGCAAGTTGACGGAAGTGGTCAAGATGGAAGGTCATACCAGAATCATTGCCAGATAATGATTTCATAATGAAGTTTTAGAGACTGATAGGATGGCAAACCGTACAAGGCTTGTGAAAGGAAATGTATCATCAGGAAATATGTGTTGAAACTATATGACAGCCTGCTCTGATATTGTTTTTTAATGTCCTTTGCAATTAGAATAAAATAAAATTTGGTTTTGTATTTCATCAAATGTGAATTTAAGTATATATTCAATGGGGCAGCTAGGTGACACAGTGCATAGAGCACTGGCCCTGGAGTGGGGAAGACTTGAGTTCAAAACTGGCCTTAGACACACACTAGCTGTGTGCTCTTGGGCAGTCACTTAACCTCTGTTTGCCTCTGCTTCTTCATCAGTGAAAAAAGGATAATAATAGCACCTGCCCTCCAAGTTTGTTATTATGAAATAATAATTGTAAACTGTTTAGCATGGTACCTGGTATATAGTCAGCACTAAATAAATGTTACCTATATTATTATTTTGTTTATACTTTTCCTGTAATGTCTGAAGTTTTTTTGCAGAGTGTCCAACAGCAAGGAACAGTCATCCTTTTGTAACATGTTACCTATTTCATTATATAATTTTAATCAAATAATTTTCATCATATAATTTTAATATGTTATTATTATTATTATTAATATATTTATTCTTTCCAATGGTGCAAATCATGTCATATTCACACCTTTCTAGACTAGACATTTCTATTAAATTTTTGTTTTTAATTTTTTGGATTACAAGCATTTATTCTCCTGCCCACCTCTCCCCCACTGAACAAAAACAACACAAAACCCTTGCAACAAATATGTAGTCAAGCAAAGCCAATTCCTACATTGACCATGTGCAAAAAAAGAATTAAGTAGTATTCATCATAATCAAGCCACTGGGATTGTGGTTGTTTCCTACATTGATCAGAGTTCTTAAGTCTTTCAGAGTTCTTTGTCCATAAAATGTTGTTGTATAAATTGTTCTCCTGGTTTTGTTCACTTCATTCTCCATCAGTTGATATAAATCTTTCCAGATTACTTTGAAACTATCCCTCTACTTCTTATGGAACATTAGTATGTCATTACATCCTTATTCCATATTTTGTTCAATCTTTCCCCAATTAATGGGCACTCCTTTAATTCTAGTTTGTTGTCACTAAAAGCAGAGCTTCTCTAAATATTTTTGTATATATGGGTCCTTTTCCTCTTTCTTTAATCACTCTCTTTGATATGCAAGACCTGTCTATGACTTGGAGTGAATGTTATCACTGGGTCAAAAGATATGCACAGCTAGGTAACTCTTGGGGCATAGTTCCAATTTGCTTTCCAGGATGACTGGAAAATTCTTGGAGTTGGAATTAGTGGAACTGAAATTAAGGGTTCCATCAATGATTAACTAACAGTTCCGTGAATGTGCCCATTTTCCCTTAGCCTCTCCACAATTTGTCATTTTCCTTTTTTGACAACTTTGCTAATCTGATTGGTGGAATCTCAGAGTTGTTTAATCAGCATTTCTCTAATTATATTGACTTGGAGGGTTCTTCCGTATGGTGCCTGATAGCTTAGATTTTTTTGCTTTGAAGACAGCCTCTTCTCATCCTTTGAACATTTATCAATTGGCAATGACTCATTCAAAATTTGAATTGAGTTCCTTATGTATCTTGGAAAGGAGAACTTTCTCAGAGAAATTTGCTCTTAATATTTTTCCAATCAAACACTTTTTCTTCTAAATTTTAATTATATTGATTTTGTTTTGGAAAAACTTTAATTTTCTGTGATCAAATTTATCCATTTTATCTCTGTTCGTTTCTCTCCCTTGTTTGGTCATGAAGTCTTCCTTTATCCATAAATATGAAAGGAATTTTTTCCTTGATCCTCCAATTGGTTTATAATATGATCTTTTAAATGTAAATCATGTATTAATTTAGAGCTTCTCTTGGCATGTGGTATGAGGTGTTGATCAAAACATTTTCTATCAGATTGCTTTCCAGTTTTGTCAGATAATAAGCCTTTACCCCAATAGCTGAGGTCTTTGGATTTATTGGAATACTAGGTAACTAGCTTCTTTTGCTTCTCTATGCCAAATACCTAATATATTCCATTTATCAACCTATTTTTTAAGCAGTGCCAAATCATTTTTGATGATTTCTGTTTTATAGTTAATATAGTTAAAAGTCTGGTTTTCATTTAAGTAGATGATTTTATTGGCAAATAATTTCTAATAATTTTCTTTGTTTCTTCTTCATGTTTTGTGAATTTACCTTTTCATTTTTATATTAATAATTTGGTTTTAAACTCTCTTAAACAAAGTCATCTAATACCTTATCTACTTTTATTTTAATATAGCTAATAGTATTATTGATTCATTTTTCAATTGTCAATTTTATTACTCTATTCTTTAATTTTCAGGATTTTTATTTTGGTATTTTTTCATTTTAAATAATTTGTTTCTTTAGGGTTTTTTTTTCATTGATGTTTTCTTTCTGTCTTTTACTTTTTCTATTTCATTTTTTTCCAGTTACATGTAAAAATAATTTCTAACTTTTTTTAAATTTTGAGTTCCAAATTCTCTCCCACCATTCCACCCATCTCCTCTTTCAACAAGCAAGCAATTCGATATAGGTTATGTATGTACAATGATGCAAAACATTTCCACATTAGTCATGTTGAAAGAAAACACAGACAAAAAAAAACAAGAAAAATAAAGATTAAAATATATATACTTTGATCTGCATTCATACTCCATTAGGGTTTTTTTTCCTATGGAGGTGGATAGCATTTTTCATCATAAGTCTGTTGAAACAGTCTTGGATCATTATATTGCAGAGAATAGCTAAGTCATTCACAGTTGATCATCATAAAATATTGCTATTGCTATGTACAATGTTCTGCTGGTTCTGTTCACTTCACTTCACATCAGTTCATGTAAGTCTTGATTTTTTTCTGAAATCATCTTGCTTGTCATTTCTTATAGTACAATATTATTCCAGTACAGTCATATACCACAACTTGTTCAGCCATTCCCAAATGATGGGCATCGCCTCAGTTTCCAATTCTTTGCACCATAAAAAGGGCTGCTATCAATATTTTTATACATACACATTCTTTTCCTTTTTTGTCTCATTGAGATATAGATCTGGCGGTTATATTGCTGGGCCAAAGGGTATGCATAGTTCCAAATTGCTCTCCAGAATGGTTGGATCAATTCACAACTCCACCAACAATGCTTTAGTGCCCCTATTTTCCCACATCCCCTCCAGCATTTGTCATTTTTCTTTTCTCTCATATTAGCCTATCTGATAGGTGTGAGGTGATATCTCAGAGTTGCTTTACATTGCATTTCTCTTATGAATACTGATTTGGAGCATTTTTATATGATCATAGATATCTTTGATTTCTTCATCTGAAAACTTCCTGTTCATATCCTTTGATCATTTATCAAATGGGAATGACTTGTATTCTTATAAATTTGATTCAGTTCTTTATATACTTGAGAAATGGGACCTTTATTAGAAAAACTTACCATAAAATCTTTTTCACAGTTATGATTACTGTGTATTTCCCTCCACTCTATTTCCCCCCTGTTTATCCTTCTCTTTCTATCTCCTTTCATCCTGTCCCTCCTCAAAAGTATTTTGTCTCTTACCACCCCCCCCAATCTACCTTCTCTTCTATCTACCTATCTCTTTCTCTTATCCCTTTATTTTCTTACTTTCCTGTAGGATAAGATAGCTTTCTAAACCCTGCTGAGTGTGTATGTTATTCCCTCTTTGAGCCAATCCAGCATTTTCTGTAATCACCATCCATTTTTCCTTCCCTTCTTTCACACCTTTCACGTGAGATAAGTTACCATTTTCGCTCTCCCTTTCCTCTTCTCTCAGTACATCCCTCTTTCTCAACACTTATTTTTATTTTTTTAGATATCATTCCATCATAGTCAATTCACAACCATACCTTCTATGTATACTCCTTCTAACTGCCTTAATAACAATAAAATTCCTATGAATTACAGGTATCATTTTTCCATTTAGGAATGTAAACAGTTCAATTTTATGGAATCCCTTATGATTTCTTGTTTACCTTTTTATGCTTCTCTTGAGTTTGGTATTTGAAAGTCAAATTTTCTATTCAGCTTGGTCTTTTCATCAGAAATGCTTGTAACATACTAATGTTCCATAAGAAGTAGAGGGATAGTTTCAAAGTAATCTGGAAAGATTTATATCAACTGATGGAGAAGGTGTTTATGCCCTTATACTTAGCCAATTTTTGTGAATGTTACATTTCCATAGTTAGGAAACATGCAATATATATATTCTGTTTTGTTCCCATTCAATAATAACCTAAGATCTATCATGTCTCAAAATATGTTCAAGTCCTTAACTTCTTTCTTGTTTATTTTGCCCTCCCTCCCTTGTCATCTCTTTGAGAAGGCAAGCAATTTGATGTTATGCATGTACAGTCATGCAAAATATATTTCCATATTTCTATTGTTTCCATAGCATCCCCTCATATCATGTTGTGAAAGAACTCATTTAGCTTTTCCTTTAATCTATACCATTCACAAAATCACTAACCAATGCTAAATGAGTTACAGGAAAAAATGGTAAAACCTTAATAGTGGGGGCCCTCGAGGTACCTCTTTCAGACCTAGACAAATCCATCAAAAATAAATAAGAAAGAAGTTAAGGACCTGAATAGAATTTAAGATATGATAGATCTTAGGCTATTATTGAATGGGAACAGAAGAGGGTATACATATTGCATATATCCTAGGTGTGGAAATGTAACATAATGATTCAAGACTATTCCATAGGACTCATGATGAAAAATGCTATCCACCTCCAAAGAAAGAACTAATGGAGTCTAAATGCAGATTGAAGCATATTCTCTTAAAATATTTTTTCCTGTTTGTTTTCATCTGCATTTTCTTTCACAACATGATATGGAAACAATAATATAGAAGAATATAATAATATGGAAATATATTTCACATGACTGCACATGCATAACATCAAATTGCTTGCCTTCTCAAAGAGATGATAGAGAGAGAGCAAAATAAATAAGAAAGACGTTAAGGACTTGAATATAATTTGAGACATGATAGATCTTAGGTTATTATTGAATGGGAACAAAATATAGTATATATATTAAATGTTTCCTAACTATGGTAACTTTCACTATAATGTAGTTTCCACATTGATCTCTTTTAATCAAGTCTGTCTTTGCTTTGCTCTTACCTTCTATGAGATTCATGATTGCTACTCCTAGTTTTTTGAGTTTCACTCAAATATAACAGATTTTTCTTTGGTCCATTATTTTTTAAACAAAGTGTGAACCTTTATGTCTCACATGTCTTCTTTGTAACTCCATGTTGTAGAATTCTGCTTTCTAATCCATTCTACCATCCTCTTCCATTTTGTAAGTGAGTCCACCCCATTCATACCCATAAGTTGTGGTATATTGTCTTGTTATTATAATTTTCTTCAATGAAATATCCTTTTGCTTCTAAAATTTGGTTTTAAAATTTTATTTATTTAGCATTTTATTTTCCCCAATTACATGAAAAAAATAATTTTGACACCCAGTTTAAAAATCTTGAGTTCCAAATTCTTCCTCTTCTTCCTCCCTCATTGAAAAGGCAAGCAATTTAATATAGGTTGCACATGTTTGATCATGCAAAACATATTTCTGTATCAGTCATATTTTTTTTAAAAAACAGAGACAAAAATACCAAGAAAATAAAGAAAGTTTAAAAAGTATGCTTCGATCTGTATTCAGACCTCATCAATTCTTTCTCTGGGAATGGATAGTGTTTTTCATCATAAATCCTTCAGAGCTGTCTTGGATCATTGTATTGCTGAGAATAGCTAAGTAATTCAAAGTTGATCATCTTACAATATTGCTGTTACTGTGTACAATGTTCTCCTGTACTAATCATTTTACTCTGCGTCAATTCATATGTCATTCCAGGTGTTTCTGAAACCAGGCTGTAGTCATTTCTTACAGCACAATAATATTTCATCACCACCATATACTGCAACTTCTTCAGCCATTCTCCTGTTGATAGGCATCCCCTCAATTTCCAATTCTTTGCCATCAGAAAAGAGTTACTATAAATATTTTTGTAACTATAGTTCCTTTTCCTTTTTGTTTTTTATCTCTTTTGCCATACAGACCTTATAGTGGTATATAATTTGTTTTTCAACAACTATTTCTTTAGCAATATGTTTAGTCTACAATTGCTGTCTAATTCAGGGGCCCTTATTAAGTATAATTTTTGTACATTTGTTATGGTTACGACTATTCTCTTTCTTATTTTGACCTTCCTCTTAGACCCCTTTCTATCCTTTTCTTGTCCCTGTCCTCTCCTAGTTTCCTTTTGAGTTTAATGTATTTCTACACCAAAATATCATTGTGTGGGGAGGGGGGTGGGAAGAGTAGGGGTTAGGTGTAATTGTGTTTGATATTCCTTTGCTGAGTTCAGATTAAAGTGAGGTTCATGGGATGCCTGTTGCATCCACCATTTCCTTCATGACTATATACTCTTCATATTATACACCTCTATTACATGGCAGCATTTTCCCTTTCTTTCTCCTTTCTTCCCCAGTATTCCTCTGTTCTTCTCATTTTTGTGTCTTATCCTAAGACCATTAAAAGTTACTGACAAATCACTGTTATTTCTACCTTTCTCCATATTCTTTAAAAAATTAGGGTACTGAGAATATATTTGCTTCTCATCCTATTCTTAACATGTAATCAATTCATCTCTTCATATTCCCTTTGAATTCTACAAATATGTGTACCTTTGTATGTTTTTCTTGGAACTTGCATTTCCATTTTCAAATGTGTACTTATTTTTGGCCTTTCATCAAGAATGTTTGGAAATCCTATATTTCATTAAAGTTTAATATCCCCCTGTAAGATTATAATTCTTATTTCTGGATGGGTTATCATTGGGTGTAAGCCCTCTTCTATTACTTTTTTTGGAATATCTTGTTCTAAGCTCTCCTCTTCTTCACAGTGGTGACTGCTAAATCTTATGTGATCCTCCTTATGGCTCTTTGGTATTTGTGCTCCATCTTTGCTACTTGTAGTATTTTCTTTCTTTTACCTTCAAGCCCTGATTTTGGATCTAGTGTTCTAAGCAGTTTTCACTTTGGGGTTTCTTTCTAAAAGTGACTGGTGGATTCTTTCTCTTTATTTTATCCTATGATGCTAAGAGTTCTAGACAGTTTTCATGTGTAATTTCTTGAAGTATAGTATCTAGACTTTTTTGATCATGGTTTTCAGGTAGCCTGATTATTATTATCTCTCCTTGACCTTTTTTATACGTGAGTTGTTGTTGATATAATATTTATTATTTTTTCTACAATTTCAATCTCTTGGTTTTGTTTTACTATCTCTAGTTGTATTGTTCAGTAACTGTTTTCTGCTTGACCCACTTTAATTTTCAGTGCAATCAGTTCTTGTGTGAGGTTTTCTACTGTCTGTTCTAAAGTGTCCATCTTCTTTCTCATTCTGTTTTTCTTGCTTCATTTCTTCCTAGTACTCCTGAAATCCCTATGGCCAGGACATTTTTTTCCTCCAAGGCTTTACATGGACTTGCCATGTCACTATCTTTTTTAGGTTTCTCTCAAACCGAGCTATTTGTTCATGGCATTTGGAGTTTTCCTTGGTTTGCTCATCTCTCTTGCCTCAATACCTAAGGTGCCTGTGCTTGAGTCAATCTCTGCAACTAAATGGTATGAGCAATGGTATGACCCTGAGTATGGTGACCTAAACTAGTCTTCTCCTTCAAGAGACTCCAGGGCTGCTCCAGTGCTGGAGGTTCCCTCTTGACACAGGGATTCTGAGAGATGTCCCCTAGCTGTGAATTCTTTCTGGGATCTTTCCCACTTGCTGTTGGACTCAGAGGATACTCCCATCTGGGTTGAAGAGGAAACAAAGTGTACAACTGGAAAGGTTTAGGTTTCTGAACTTCTAGAAAGGTGAGAAAATGGGGAGACAGGATAAAAGAGAGACTTTTTAGGAGGGTGTATAGATTAAGATTAGGAAGGTGAAGGGAGAAGATAAGGTAGGAACTTTTAGTGGGTAAAATAAGGAATAAGAGGTTAAGGGAAGAAGATAAGGTAACAGGGATAAGGTGAAAAGAGAGGTTGAGAAGGAAAATAATGAGTAAAAATAAGATGGAGGAAAATTCACAAATAATTATAACTTTGAATTGTTAATGGGATGAACTCACCCATAAAACAGAAATGTATAGCAGAATGAATTAAAAATCAGAAGCCAACAATATATTGTTTATGAGAAATACATTTAAGAATGAAAGATACACACGGAGTTAAAATGGAGGGTTGGAGCAGAATTTATTATGCCTCAACTGATGCAAAAAGGGCAGGGGTATCAGTTATGATCTCAGGCAAAGTTATGATTAAATATATTTAATTAAAAGAGATAAACAAGGTAACTACATTTTGATAAAAGATACCATAGACAATGAAGTGATATCAGTACTGAGCCCTTTCTCACATAATGAAGAGACTCTAGGACAGGGACTTCAAGACTTAGATTTTGATTACAGGTCTACCACTTACTATCCGATCTTGACCAGTCTCAATTTCTTCACCTAAAAATGAAGGCACTGGATTAGGTGATACTAAGGGTCTTTCTTGTTCTCACATTCTGTGAATTCCACTAATCCCATTTATACTGTGGTATTATATAATGTAAGTGATATATAAGAGAAACCACAAAAACTGCTTTTAGGATGAGCACCTTTTGAGCTAAAAAAATGTACTCTGAGGCTAGAACCTGGTGTGTCCAGCTTCAAGCATCCTCTTTGGAAAGGGCAGTAATATGGCCTCTTGTAGCTTATAATCTTATAATCCTACGCAAGTAGCTATGATATAGAATCATACATGATAAGTGTATTTAAGAAATGCAAAATAAAGTGTATATGAAGTCCAAAGGGGGAAGGCTATTATCAGTTCAGTGTATTAGGGAAGGCTTTCTTTAGAAGGAGGCACTTAAGTTGGATTTTTAATAATGGGTAGAAACTCAACAAAGAGAGAGACAGAGAGAGAGAGAGAGAGAAGGGAAGGGAAGGGAAGGGAAGGGTAAAATTCTTTCACCCTTAAATTTCCTGAAACATGGGAGAACCCCTCTTAACTCCTCATGAGCTTTCTTCTCCTTTAATATTTTGGTTCTTTTATTTTTTCATTTTCTATAACAAGAACTTTACTCTACCTAATAAACCTACCAAAGATAGGTTATTCAATCATTTTAGCTTTTCTGCCAGGAGGGAGACCATGTTGGATTTGAAGCACAAATAATTATTATTTGTGTGGTAAAAAGGCAAAGTGCATGCACACATGCCACAAAATTCACCATTCTTTGTTTTTTCTGGAAGTAAAGTCTTCAAGCTTTGTGATAGGCTCATAGATTTAGAGCTGGAAGTCTCCTTCTAGATGATCTAGTTCAACCTCTCTCATTTTATAGATGAGGAAATTTAGGCTTAGAGAAGTGAAGTAACTTACTCAAGGTAACACAGAATAAGTGGTGGAGCCAACGTTGCAAATCCATGCTCTCTGACCCCAAATATATGTCTCTTTCCTCTCCTGCCTGCACTTCAGACTTCCTCTCCCATGCCCCAGTTCTTTATTCCGAAGCCTCATTCCAGCCTTGGAATTCATACATTGGAATTATCCTCCACCCCAGCGGCCTCTCCCTCTGATTAAATGACTACCCCCTGAAATCCATTAATAGAAGTTAGTAGCACCCAGGCAAGCCATGTTTTCTTTCCTTTCCAGGCTGCACTCCAGACTTTTCCTACCATGCCCCTCTAGGGGTACCTTTTTCCATCCCCTCCTTTTCAGTTTCCTCTTATGTGTTGTTTTCCTCCTCTAGAATGTAAGCTCCTTGAGGACATGGACTGCTTTTTCTTCTTATGTGTGTATTCCCAGTACTTACCACAGTGCCTGCCATATAGTGAGTGTTTAATAAATTGACTGACTAATACCACACCATGGTCATTCTTTTGTAGTAGTTCTTGTGGCCAACGACTCTAATGAATAGGTGAATCAAAAAAATTTTTTTAAAAAATTGAAAAAAGACTAGGTGAATCAAAACTGTCTAAAAATAAACTGGGCTAAACCAGTAAAGAGGTAGTTTCCTTATCACTGGAAGAGATTATAGGATATAGAGCTGAAAAGAACTTTAGATCTTATCTAGTCCAAACTTCTGATTTTGCAAATGAGGAAATTATAGTTGATAGAGCTTGTAACTTGACCAAGGTCACATAGGTAATAAGTACTAGTGGTGAGATTCAGCTAGACCATGTTATTCAAAATCTAATACTTACAACAACATCACAGTTGCATGTTTAACGTAGAAATTACTCCTATACATCATATATGTAGAAGGTGGACTAGAGGACCACATTAGAATGTGAACTCCTTGAGAATAAAGACAGTCTTACTTTCCTATATGAATGAATAGCACTTAGCACACACAGTGCTTTCCATACAGTAAGCACTTAATAAATGCTTTATTCATTCAATCATTAATTCATTCATCCACAAAGATCTTTTCCTATTCTAAGGTTAAATGATTCTTTTCCTCTAAGGAGAGAAAAGATTAAAGGCAATGAAAATTGTGAAAATAAATTTAAGGACAATATATTATTGTAGCTATCTTACATTTATACCCACATTGGTTTCCCTCTGGAGATAATATCAGCTACTTGACAATAGATAAGAAGAACCCAAGCTTTTTTCAAAATTGAAAGACTTTCTACATGGATTTGGAAACACATTTTACGTGTGTGGCCCAAGGATCAGTATAATTAAGTCCAGGGGGATTCATCATCATAAGGTTGCCCACCAGGTAATAAAGATTTTTTTATCACAGTACCTCATGAAGAACAACTAATATATACAGGAGTTCAGATTAGAGTTGGGGGCAGGGAATTCCCAGTGGCTAAATTCCAGTTTGATTGTCTCTCCTTTCTTGTCAAAGCAGAACCCATATTTCTCCCAAATATTACTCCCCCAAAACCCTTGCCCTCCTCCTACTTCCCTATTTCTGTTAAAGGCATCACCATCCTTCTGGTCAACCTGGTTTACCACCTTAGAGTCATTCTCAACTCTCACCAATCCTTCATGCCTCCATATCTGATCAGTGAACAAGTCTGCTCTAGTTTCCCTCCACAACATTTCTAACATCTATCCCCCCTTCTCTGCTCACACACCCACCACCCCAATTTGGTCACTCACCACCCCTCACCAGACTGTTGTTGGAACCTTCAAATTTGTCCCTGCTACTGCCAGTCTCTCCCCTTCTCTAATATATCCCTCACACAGGTACCAACATAATCTTCCTGAAGTCCATCTCTAACCATGACATTGCTATGTAGAAGAAGCTTCAATGGCTCTCAACTGCCAGTAGGATAAAATGCAGATTCAATTTGATCTTTCCCCAACTTCCTGTCCTAGTGCTTATTTCTCTATATGTACTCTGCTGTTTCTCTACATAAAAGTTTTGGTCATCTGAATTTTAGATCAAACACAAAGAAGCCAAAGGTTAGAGGTAAATACAAATGTAAATTGAGGCAGAATTCCAAGCTTTGGCTTCAATAACAGGAATTCTCCTAACTGCAGACATGGTGTAATTGTGATCGCAGTCCTCACTTTCTGCTTAATATAAACTCCATAAAGCAGCAGAGGAAGAAAAGCATATGGACCTGAGGAGCCATTATATTGGCCCTACCTTTAAAATGAGCTATTATTATTGTAACAAGGAGTAACACACCTAAGTTCTTTGAGGGAAGGGACTAATTTTAGTTTTGTCTTTGTGTTCCCTACAATTGTCATAGGGCCTCTCATATTGTAGGAACTTAATAAATGACTTTTGTTGTATTCCCTGTATTTTTATAGCATTTTCAGATTGCAGAGCATTTGCATATTTGCCAAGTCATTAGAGTCACAGGGGAAAACATAATACGAGAGAAGCAGGAGATGTTACTATCCCCATTTTATAAATAAGGAAATCAAGGATCAGAGATTCTAAGTAACTTATCCAGTTATGTGCAGATTAGATGTGGTGAAACAGGTCTTCTGACTTTAGATATAGAGCTCCACTATAAAACAGCAGATATGTGGATGAAATGAAACTTAGTATGTAAAACTGTCGATGTTTGGGTAGCACCAGGAAATAAAGTCCATGGAACAGGTGATCTATGTCATCTAAGATCAAAAAGAAAAAAGACAACCGGGAGAGTGTGACCCTGGGGAGTCCTGGGCTTTATGTTTGGAAACTGAGATTTATGACTGTTAGACTTTAGGGCACAGTCACTGGTGCCATAATCTCAGTCTTGGCTGTGCCCACTCAGTGACACCCATCTGCTAATGAGTCTTCTCAGAGCATCCTTTATGTCCTTGTTTCTCAGACTATAAATGAAGGGATTCAACATGGGAGTGACCACAGCATACATCACTGAGGCAACTGAGCTCTTCCAGGAAGACTGTGTAACTGAGGAACTCAGATACACTCCAATAAATGTTCCATAGAATAATAAAACAACACAGAGGTGAGACCCACAGGTAGAAAATGCTTTATACTTTCCCCCAGTGGATGGAACCTTCAATATTGAAGAACAGATCTGAGAATAAGAGAAAAAGATCCCTGTGAAGGGAAGAACACCCAGAAATCCAGTTGTTAAATAGACCAAAATGTTATTGATGAGAGTATCTGTACAAGAGAGTTTGAGAATGGGAGTAAGATCACAATAAAAGTGTGGAATTTCACGTTTTGTACAAAACATCAGCCTCATTGCCAAAAGACTATGGAGCACTGCATTCAGAAAACTGATAATCCAGGAAAGTAAAGCCAGTAGGCCACAGAATTGTGGGCTCATGATGGTCACATAACTCAGAGGATGACAAATGGCCACAAAGCGGTCATAGGCCATCACAGTGAGGAGTAAAGTGTCTGAACAAGCAAAAACCATGAAGAAGTACATCTGGGTGAGGCAGCCAGCATAGGAGATGGCCTTACTATGTGTCAGGAGGTTCACCAGCATCTTGGGCATCAAAGTAGTTACCAGACAGAGATCTACCAAGGACAGGTTGGAGAGGAAGAAGTACATGGGGGTGTGGAGGTGGGAGTCAGAGCCAATGGTCAGCATGAGGAGAAGGTTCCCACCCACAGTGACCAAGTACATACTCAGGAACAGCCCAAAGAGGGGCAGCTGATGCTCTGGCTTCTCAGAAAATCCTAGAAGGAGGAATCCAGAGACACATGTTTGGTTGACTGGCCCCATGTAGCTTGTTTTTCTGTGAGAAAAGAAATGGGAGAAATGTATTAAGTGAAAATAGAGATATCCCTGATTTTTTATATAGGCAGGAAAGTCCAGGACTTGGATTCAAAACACCAATATTTGAATTGCAGCCTTTCCACATCCTCCTTATGCAAGTGTGAATGATTCCTTCCCTTCTCTGAGACTGAGTTCCTCATCAATAAAATAAAGACAATGTACTCCATGACCCATGAGATCCCTGCAGGCTCTCTGATTTTATAAAATTCTGCTAACCACATTTAGAATTTCAAGCTTATAATAGAAATAGATGTACATCTGTGTATGTATGTATATGTGTGTTTATGTGTATACATAGTCACACATATGTCTCCAGTAGGTGATATTTATCCCCTTGTGGCCCTGAATGCCCTTTAGCTTATCAATGTCCTTCCTAAACTCTGGTGCCTAGAACTCAACAGAGCACCTGCTCCTGGTGTGATCTGATCCAGACAGACTATCGTTATAATATCACCTGAGGAACAAAGACATAATGAATGCCCTGGGAGCACTCATTAGAGACTCATCTTCTTATTCCTGGAAGCGATGTTCCTCTTCATGCAGCCCAAGATGACTTTTGCTCAAGATTTACGCTTGCCATATCATTTTTCAAATCATATTGAACCCACAGTCCACTAAAATGCAAAAAATCTTTGCATACAAATGACTGATCACGCCTCCCTGATCTCTTACTTGGGAAGTTAATTTTTAGTCCACTTTTAAGACTAAGGTGTTACTTTTCCCAAGTGAATTTCACCCCTTAGATTCAGTGCAATGTCTCCAGTCTATCAAGAACCTTTTACATCTTGTAACTCCAAAATTCAACACACTTATAGTCTATAAATCCCTCATTTGGCTGCAATAATACATCATCTACCATTTCCATCTATCTTTATGTGTGTTCTCAATTAAGTTGTGAGCTCCTGGTCAAGAATTAGTATTAGGTTTCTTTGAATTTCCCCCAAAGCAGTGGTTCCCAATCTGTAACCTGTCTTCTTCTAGGAAGATATGCAGTTCTTTCAGGGGCTCTTCAGATCCATACGTGCACCAAGGATGGTTACTTATATCTTACTTTAGCTCTAACAAAATATGGGGGTTGACTCAAGATAATAAACAAACACACCTTTGTAGGCTTACTGAGTGAATAAATATTATGCATTTTTCAAACATTCTTAGATACTTTGTGAGTAATAAAATTCAAAATTACTTAAAAGCATAACTCAGTTCGTTGTGCCTGTTTGCCATTATACATTTCCTCAATTATTCATAGTATAACTACTAAAATATAGGACTTTTGTAAAAATTTTCTTAAACTTAAAAGAGACTTCATACTCAGATCAAGAAATTACTGTCTCATAACATGTAACACAGTGCCTTACACATAGCTGGAATGCAAACAAATACACATCAGTTGACTGAATAACACCATTTTTTTTTTTTTTGGCAAAGCAATCAGAGTTAAGTGACTTGCCCGGGATCATACAGCTAGTAAGTGTCCCATGTCTGAGGCCAGATTTGAACTCAGGTCCTCCTGACTCCATGGCCAGTTCTCTATCCACTGGGCCACCTAGTTGCTCCAACACCATATATTTATTGATCTTCTACTAGGTGTTTGATACTGTACTATGGAGACAGAGTGACAACAGTACTCCAGTGTCCTTAGCATGAGTTGCCCTATGGTAAAAGAATAGACCTTTCACTTTTTTTAGTTAAGGACTGGACACTAAAGAGTTAATGTATTCTTTGTTTTCCTTTACTTCCAAATTTCTTTTCTCAACAATGTCCCACCTTAGTACAGCTTACCTGCTTATATGGAAGATATCAAATTTTAACCTCAATTACTGATTTTGAGTTTTGAGTCAGAGAAGCTGAATTAATTTCCTTGCCTTATAACTTGGGGATCAAAGGAATGACTGCTAAATCAGAGTATTAGAGCTACTTATTTCTTTACAGATAGAAGAGGAAAATCAGGAAGATTCATAAAAATAGAGCAGGCAGTAACTTACAAGTTAGGAAAACACCCTATTTAGGGAAATTAAAAGAAAATCCAATGTCATTTCAAGGACAAGGTAGCACAGGGTAGTAGATCCTGCACTGGACTTAGAGTCAGGAAATTACTAAATTTACATCCCAGCTTGACCACACACTAGCTGTGTGACCCACTAACCAGTTCTGTGAACTTGAAAGAGCAACTTTCCCCTTTGGGGTTTACATTTCCCCATCTACAAAATAAGAGAATTCAAACTGACAGCTCCTAGAGGTACCATCCAATACAAACATTTATGAATTTTTAAGGTTGAGAGATCAGGAAGACTCAACAGAAATGAGAAAGTAACTTTAAAGTCTCTAAATCATCCTCTCATGTAAAATGAAGTAAGATACTTGTGCTACTTATCTTCAAAGGTTGTTTTTTAAAACTGCTTGCTAAGCCTTGAAGAGCTACATTCACGGAAATTCTTCTTATTGTAAACATTTCAGGTATACTTCCACATTTTGAGAGATAAATTGGAAGGAAAACACTATAGGATGTCAGGCGTCATTCAGAACATGAAGAAATGTAATGTAGTTACAACACATTTCATGGCCTACTTATCCTAATAACCAGAGAAAATTACATCTCATGATTACAGGTGGTACATGTGAGATTAAATAAAGACTCTCCTTTTAAGAAATTACAAACGTTCACATTCTTTAGGTAGAAAAGTGGGGTCAGTTTCTGAACAACCAAAATAATACTCCTCAAATTAAAAAATAAGATATAAGGAAAATATGCTATAAGGAAAAACTAAAACTCAGTTTAATAATAAAAATAACCATCTACATTATTAGAAGAGTTTATATTAGTCAAAATGCTGACATATACCTTGTTGTTTAGTGATGGATGTAGAGTGATATAAAAGGAGTGCTCTAACAGGTAGCAGAAGAAACAAGAGGGCCCAGGACCATCCAGGACAAGAGAGGATCCAGGACAAGAGGGTGGCTGACAGTGGCAAATGCTGCAGAGAGGTCAGGTAGGACACAGGTTGAGAGAATGCCATTGGATTTGTCATTAAAGATATCACCAGAAATTTTGGTGAGAGTTTTTCAAATGGAATGAGAAGTAAAGGATAGTGAGGGAGCTAAGGGCCAGGGAGACTGGAAGGATGGAGGGACCCTGATGGAAATAGGAAAGGTCAGAGGATGGGGGGATTTGGGAAGAAGGAATGTAATTACAACCCATTTGTGCCTCTTCAGTCTATGCTATTCACTCTTTCCCCTTGAAAAGATGAGAAGGGGATAATTGTCGGCCGTTTACTCATGGATGACTGCTCAGAGTTCACTGGTTGAGGAGTACCTGTGGCAGCTAAGACATGATCCTAGCAGCAAGATGCTGCCTTCAGGAACAATTGAGAGGGTAAGAGGAAGACGGCATTTTGGCTGCTGTGTGTGCACCTGGATCAGGTTAAGCTATAACCAAAGAGGAAGGAGGGTAGGATTGATCCCATCTTCCCACACTGGGAAGTCAAGTCACAGCCTACTTGGAGTCATTCCAAGACTTCTGAGAGGTCCTCCATGCCCATTTTGGAAACTGATGCTTTGGAGGAGCTGAGAATCTCCAACTCTCAACATCCTTTTTCCCTGTCCTTCCCTTAGATCTCTTCAAGCTTTCTTCTTGCTACTGGGAGCAGGAAATTCCACTCCATCATCATCCTCAGATATCTATCAATTTTTCCTCACCTTATGGTAAATGTCCCCAGTTTCCTGATCACCTGTAATGGGGAATGGAATATATCCTTCCTCCCTTCCTGCCCAGACTACAGTCCGTAGTGGAAAGGGGAGCCTTTGGACAGTTCAAGTTCAGCTTGTAAATTCTGTTACAATCTGTAAAATCAGTGGTCTCAGGGAACACCCATGTTTGGCATGGAATGACCTACCTAGGTGCCCAGGACTCTGCCTTCAAGAGTTAGATAAGGAACCCCTCTATCCTCACTGACATCCTTTGGGGGCAATTGAGATTTGATTGTCTTGAGTTCTGACCTGGACTCTGGAATAGGGTTAGCTCAGATGGGCTGGACCACACTGGACTTGGACTTCCATTACAATAACAACAATAACAACTATACATTTCTATAGTGACTTATAAGTAACAAATATTGACATAGATATTAATACCTTTGATGTTCAGAAGAACATGGTGAAGAATAAAATGGAAATTGCTTTTGACATTGAGCAACTCATCTGGCTCTTCTACTTCTTAACAAGGCACACAAATGTTTGAGCAAATATCAACCCATTTTATGACTAGGGTTCAGAAAAGGTAAGCAATTAAGCCAATGTCCCCTGCATATTTGGTGGCAGGGCTAAGACTTATACCTACATCTCTTAATGTCGGACTCAGCAGCTGGTAGCACATAGAGCTGCTGGCCCAGGGATCTGGAGATCCAAGTTCAAATCCAGCCTCACACATTTACTAGCTATGTGACCTTGAGCAAGTCATCTAGTCGATGTTTTCCTCAGTTCCCTCACTTGTTAAATGGAGATGATAAAAACAACTACCTTATAGCCTTTTTGTAAAAATCTAATGAGATAATATTTGTTAAAAAAAAAAAAAGGCACGTAATAGGCACTATAAGTGCTTATTCCCTTTCCTCCTCCCTCTCCATTCTCCTTTTTCTCCACATTTCACTAACTCCCTACCCACTAATCGGCTGAGCTGAGGGCTGGGGTTTGGAATTTTAGGGACTCAGGGATGACTCAGAATAAGCTGCACTACAGCCTGGATTGAGCTATGATTTGGGTTGTGTGAGGATTAATGGAATCTCTCTTAATTTCTAAAGAAAAATCAGCTGCCTCCCAATCCTGTATTTTCCCTCTCTGCCTCACTCTTCCTCCAACATACTTTTTTTTGGCTAGGCAATGGGGTTAAGTGACTTGACCAGGGTCAAACAGCTAGTAAGTGTTATGGGTCTGAGGCTGGATTTGAACTCAGGTCCTCCTCAATCCAGGGCCAGTGCTCTATCCACTGCGCCACTTAGTTGCCCTTTCCTCCAACATACTTATACAGCATCATGGAGGCAACAGGTTTGCGGACTCTGTTTCTGGCCTGGATTGTTATAAAGAAGGGCAAGGCAGACAGCAGCTCTGCATCCTAGAAGAGCTAAGGCATGAAGCCTCTGATCTGGTAAATAATGTCACTAGGAGACAAAGTAGACTTTTTCCTGTCCTGTGACAAATTATCTGAGGATTTGGAGGGCAGGAGGGGAATAAAAGAAATATTTTATGGTTTCTGAGGTTTTTAAGGCTGAATCCCCATAGCTCCTTATTTAAAAAATCATGCAATTGTCCTTCCATTCCCTGAATAGTTCAGATCCCAATAGGGCAGGAAACCGTGGAAGAAAACTTCCTAATAATGAGACTTATATGACAATGGAACCCAACATGGAAATCTTCCATCAGAGGCTTGATGACTCCTTCTCTGAGATGCTGAAGACAGGATTTATTCTATGACTAGGGATGAGCTAAGTGACCTCAGAGTTGTTCTGATTCTAACAACCTCTGAATCTTTGTATGTGCTTCCCTGGAGCCCTTGAGCTCCCTCATCACTGGAGGTCCCCAAGCAGAGGAGGGAAGATTGCTTTTCTATTGTATTGTAGAGAGAATTCCTAAGAAATGACAGGGTTGGCCCAGATATCTCTTAGGTGCATCTTAGCTCTAAAAATCAATGAGTTGCATCATAAAGTAGTGAGTTCCTAATCATTAAACTCTTCAAGTTAATGTTCGATGAAGACTTACAGGTTTGAGAGCAATGGATCTGGAATGGTGTACCCAGGTTGAAATCCCAGTTCAGCTGTTTGACTTCTCTAGACCTGAGTTTCATCATCTGCAAAGTGAGAATCTTGAGAATTATCTGAGGGTTTGGAGGGCAGGAGGGGAATAAAAGAAATGTTTTACAGTTTCAGCGGTTTTCAAGGCTGAATCCCAAAGCTCCTAATTAGAAAAAAAAATCATACAATTGTCATTCCATTCTCTGAATAGTTCAGATCCCTGTAGGGCAGGAAACCTTGGAAGAAAACTTCCTAATAATGAGACCTATATGACAATGGAACCCAACACGCAAATCTTCCAGCAGAGGCTTGATGACTATTTCTCCGAGCTGATGGAGACAGGATTCATTCTAGGGCTAGGGATCAGCTGAGTGACCTCAGAGTTGTTCTGGTTCTAACAACCTATATGTGCTTTCCTGGAGCCAGTGAGCTCCTTCATCACTTTAGGTCCCCAAGCAGAGGAGGGATGATCACTTTTTTATTGTATTGTCGAGAGAATTCCTAACAAATGAAAGGATTGAACTAGATATCTCTTAGGTGCATCTAGGCTCTACAAACCAATGTTACCCCCTAAAATAGTTCCTAATCATTAAGCTCTTCAAGTTGATGCTTGATGAACACTTAGCAGATTTGAGAATAATGGATTTGGAGCCATGTATCCATGTTCAAATCCCAGTTCATCTGCTTGACTTCTCTAGACCTGAGTTTCATCATCTGCAAAGTAAAAATCTTGGACTATAAGATATCTAGCCCCATACGGGGCTAAATTAATCTGATGGCCTCATAAATCCTATCAGGGGATACCTCCTTAGATCTGACTTGGATCACATGCCCCATGAATTCTCCGTCATTTTGGAGAATGTAGGATAGTCAATTTTTCAACCAATTCCCTATTGTGAGGACATCAACTTCAAGGCTGGATATTTCCTTCAATTCCTTTGTACTCCTAACTTAATGGAGATTCTTCAATGTTGTCTTCTTACATCTGAAAACTGGCCTCTATATCTTCTCACAGAAGTAGGATTCATTATTCTTTCAAATTCAATTCTCTCTCTCTTTCTCTCTCTCTCTCTTTTGCTAGGCAACGGGGTTAAGTGACTTGTCCAGGGTCACACATCTAGTAAGTGTCAAGTGTCTGAGGTCGGATTTGAACTCAGGTCCTCCTGACTCCAGGACTGGTGCTCTGTCCATTGTGCCACCTAGCTATCCCTCAATTCTCTCTCTAAATAAATGACTGAAAGACAAATAAGGACCAATTGCCCCCAGAACCTGATTTGGTGGTACAGATATGGCCCCTAAAACTCTGAAGTTGCGTGTGCAGCATAGATATTATCCCCATCACCATGATGAAAGAGGACATATCCTAGAGAAATGCAAAACTAGGCTTATTGCATGCGAAAAATTTGTGGGTCTGATCTCCACAGCTTCACAAGTTGACTGAAGCAGTCAAGAAGGAAGGTCAGAATTATTGCCAGATGATGACTTCCTAATGAAGTTTTAGAGACTGATAGGATGGTGGACTGCACATGGTTTGTGAAAGGAATTGTAGCATCAGGAAGTATTTGTTGAAGCCATATGGCAGCTCCCTCTGATATTGCTTTTTAATGTACTTTTTTTTAATGTTCTATTTCATTATTTCAAAGATTCTATCATTTCATTATTTCAAAGATTCTATCATTTCATATGTGTATACTATTTCCAATGGTACAGATCATGTCATATTCATAACTTTCTAGACCATGGGGTTCTTTTAATATTTCTATTAAATTTTTGTTTTTAACTTTTTTAATTAATATGCATTTATTCTGCCTCTTACTTCCACCTCATTGAATAAATCAAAAAGAGATAAATGAAACACTTATCAAAAATACATGTAGACAAGCAAAACTGATTTCTACATTGACCATGTCCAAAAATATATCTTATTCTGACTCCTGAGTCCATCTCTGGGCTGTCAGAATTAGGTGGCATTCATCATAATCAGGCTTATGGAAATGTGATTGGTTACTGCATCAATCAGAGTTCTTAATTTTTTCAGAGTTTTTTGTCTGTACAATGTTGTGATTTTATGAATTATTCTCCTGGTTTTGCTCACTTCATTCTGCATCAGTTGATACAAATCTTCCCAAATTACTCTGAAACTATCCCATTTCTTATGAAACATTAGTATTGCATAACACTCCTATTCCATATTTTGTTCCACCTTTCCATCAGATCTAAGGAGGTATCTCCTGATAAGATTTGCTTTCTAGTGTGTTGTCACCACAGGCACAAATTTTCTAATATTTTTGTACTCGTGGGTCCTTTTTCTCTTTCCTTGATCTCTTATTTGATATACAAGACCCATGCCTTGTAGTAAATAGTATCACAGTCAAAAGGTATGCACAACTTAGTAACTCTGGGGGCATAGCTCCAAATTGTTTTACGGTATACCTAGAAAATTTTTGGAATTGGAATTAGTGGAACTGAAATGAACAGTTCCACCAACAGTTCATTAATGTGCCCATTTTCCCTTGGCCCTTCCAAAATTTGTGATTTTCCTCTTTTAACAACTTTGTTAATCTAGTAGGTGGACCCTCAGAGTTGCTTTAATCTCTAACTATTTCTCTAATTTTAGTGATATGTCTAGTTCTTCCATTTGGTACCTTAGTTTGGATTTCTTTCTTTGAAAACTGTTCCTTCTTATCTTTTGACCATTTATCAATTGGGAATGACTCTTTATCAAAACTTGAATTGTTTATACATCCTGGAAATGGAACCCTTTTCAGATAAATTTGCTCTAAATAGTTTCCCTAATAAACCATTTCCCTTCTAATTTTAATTATATTAGTTTTGTTTATAGCAGAATTTTAATTCTAAATCATCATAATTATCTATTTTATCTCTTCATTCCTTTCTCTCCCTTGTTTGGTCATGAACTCCTCTCTATCCACAGATATGAAAGGTAATTCCTTCCTTGATCCTCTAATTTGTTTATAATGTGACCTTTTATATCCAAGTCATTTTTCTATTTAGAGTTTATCTTGGTATATAATATAAGGTATTGATCAAAACAATTTCTATCAGACTTTCCAGCTTTTGTCAAATAATAAGTCCTTACCCCAGTAGCTGAGGTGTTTGGATTTATTAATATACTTGGCTACTAACTTCATTTGCTGTGTGCTTAATGTATTCCATTGATTGACCTACTTTTTAAGCAATACCAAATCATTTTGATGATTTCTGCTTTGTAGTTAGTATAGTTAAAAGTCTGGTTTTTATTTAAGTTGATTATTTTATTGTCAGATAGTTACTAATAATTTTCTTTATTTCTTCTTCCTGTTTTGTGAATTCTCCTTTTTCATACTTCATACTGATAATTTGGTTTTAAGCTTTCTTATCTTAACCAAAGTCATCTAATGGTTCATATATTTTTTTTGTTTTTGTATAGCTTATAATTTTATCAATTTATTTTTTAATTTTCAATTTTATTAATCTGTTCTTTAATTTTCAGGATTTTTATTTTGGCATTTTATTGGTTTTAAATAATTTATTTCCAAGGGTTTTCTTAGTTGCATTTCCATTTCATTTATTTTTCTGCCTTTTATAATATTTTGTTTTTTCCAATTACATGTAAAAATAATTTTAACTTTTTTTTTAAATTTTGAGTTCTAAATTCTCTTTCTTGCCACCTCTTTGAGAAGGCAACAATTTGATATGTTATACATGTGTAGTCATGCAAAATATATTTCCATATTATTATATTACTCCATATTATTGTTTCCATATCATGCTGTGAAAGAAAATATAGACAAAAACAAATAAGAAAAAAAGGTTTTAAAAAAGTATGCTTCAGTTCTTTTTTTGGTGGCAAAGATTTGGAAATTGAGGGAATGTCCATCAGTTGGAGAATGGCTGAACAAGATGTGATATATGAATGTAATGGAATACTATTGTGCTATATGAAATGATGAGCAGGCAGATTTCAGAAAAACCTGGACAGACTTATATGAACTGATGCTGAGTGAAATGAGCAGAACCAAGAGAACATTGTACACAGTAACAACCACATTATGTGATGACTAACTTTGATAGACTTAGTTCTTTTCAGCAATGCATGGATCTAAGACAACTCCAGAAGACTCATGATGGAATATGCTATCCATATTCTGAAAGAGGTACATTGACAGCCCAAACTATTAGAGTTTTATTATTTTTTCCTGTAACTCATTCAGCTTTTCTTTTAATCTATACCACTTGGGGCATCATTGCCCATAACTTTTTGTTTAAACTGTCTTTCAATAAAATGTGGTGTCCATGTTTATCTCTTTTAATTAAATCTATTTTTGCTTTTGCCTTTTATGACATCATAATTGCTACTCCTGCTTTTTTTGACTTCCACTAAAACATGATAGATTTTTCTGTGGCCCCTTATTTTTAACAATGTGTGAACCTTTATGTTTCACATGTGTTCTTTGTAACCACATATCATAGAATCCTGCTTTCTAATCCATTCTGCTATCCTTTTCCATTTTTGTAAGTAAATCTATCCTATTCATACCCCATTAGTTATGGTATATTATCTTATTATTATCATTTTCTTTAATGAAATTTTCTTTTGTTTCTATAATTTGTTTTTCAACCACTAATTCTTTAAAATTATGCTTGGCCTATAATTGCTTTCTAATTCAAGGTCCCTTATTGAATATAATTTTTATACATTTGTTATGCTTATGACAATTCCCTTTCCTATTCTACCCTTTTAGATCCCTTTCTACCCCTACTTTGTCCCTGTCTTCTTCTAGTTCCTTTTTGAGTTTAATGTATTTCCACAGCAAAATATTTTTGCAGGGGTTGGGGGTGAGGCCATAGTAGGGAGTTAGGCATAACTGTGTTCAATATTTCTTTACTGAATTCAGATGAAAGTGATGTTCATGAGATGCCTGTTGTATTCACCATTTCATTCATGACTATATATTCTACATATTTTGTAGATCTATTATATGACAGCAATTTCCCTTTCTTTCTCAATTTTTCCTCAGTATTCCCCTGTTCTCATTTTTTGCTCTAGAATAACAGGGAAGTTTTACTTGATAACTTCTTGAAATATGATGCCTAGATTCCTTTTTTGATCATGGATTTCTGATAATCCAATAATTCTTAAATCATCTCTCCTCAATATATTGTCCAGGTCAGATTTTTTCTCAAATTAAAAAAACACATTTCCTTCTATTTTTCAATTCTTTTGGGGTTTTTTTTTATTTCTTGATGTCTCATGGAGTCCTTAACTTCCACTTGCTCAATTCTAATTTTTAAGGAATTATGTTCTTCAGTGAATTTTTGTATATCTTTTTTCATTTGTTGTTGTTGTTGCTGTTGTTGTTGTTGTTTTTAGAAGCTCATCTCTTCAGTGGATTTTTGTGCCTCTTTTACCATTTGGCCGATTCTGTTTTTTAAGGTGTTATTTTCTTCAATATTTTTTGTACCTCCTTTGCCAAACTGTTTACTCTTTTTCATGATTTTCTTGCACCTTTCTCATTTGTTTTCCCAGTTTTTCCTCTGTTTCTTTTATTTGGCTTTTAAGATCCCTTTTGAGCCCTTCCAGGCTTTCTTTTGGGGCCTGAGACAAATTGACATTTTTCTTTGAAGCTTTGCATGTAGTTTTTGATTTTGTAATCTTTTTCTGAATTTGTGTTTTGATCACCCCTGTCACTATAGTAATTTTCTCTGGTCAAGTTCTTTTTTGTTGTTGTTTGCTCATTTTTCCACCCTATTTCCTGACTTTTCACTTTATGCTAAAGTTTGGCTCTGCTTCTGGGATGGAGGGGGCACTCTCCCAAGCTTCAGGTTTTTTGTGCTGCTATTTTCAGAGCTAGTTCTGGGAGGTTTGTAAGTTTTCAGTTCTTTCAAAGAGGTATTATCTAAGGAGAAGTGTGGTCACCACTCTCCTGGCCTGTGCTCTGGTCTATGAGCAATCAAAAGTACTCTTTTTCACCCTGAAATTGTGAACAGGGTCCCCACTCCCCTGCTGCCACGTGATCTAGTGTGCTAGTCCTTCTCCGCATCCTGGGATTGCAACCTTGAACCACATATGGGCAATGCAATAGCCAACTGCACTCAATGCCAGCAAAGGATCTCCTATAATCCCCTTATGACCAATTGTCCAACCCCCTTACCACCTGTGGGCTGAGAGCTCAAGAAGCCATAGCTAAAGATTCAGTCACTCCCAAGTCATGCTGCCACCTCTCCAGGGTACAGTGTATGCTGAACTGTGTTCCACTATCAGCCCAATGAGACAGATTTTTCCTGCCAACCTTTTAAGTTGTCTTGGGCTAAAAAACTGTTGAACTCCATCCTTTCATTGGTTCTGTTGGTCCAGAATGAATTTTGAGTTATTAATTTAAAGTTGTTTGGGAGGGAATTTGGGAGAGCTCAGTCAAGTCCCTGCCTTCACTCTGCCATCATGGCTCCACCTGTCTTTCTATTTTTTATTGACAAAAGTATCTAGAGATATAAATTTTATTCTGAGGACTGCTTTGAGTGCATCACAAAAAAATTTGTATGTTGTTATTATCTTTGATGAAATTATCAATTTTTTCTATGATTTGTTCCTTAACCTACCAATTCTTTAGGAATAAGCTGTCTTCAAATAATTTTTAATCCTTTATTCAAAGCTCTTTGTTAAACATATTTTATTGTATTATGATCACTAAAAGAAGTGTTTAATCTCTATGCTTTTCTGCATTTGTGAGGTTTAATACCCTTATACTTGGTCAATTTTTGTAAATGTTACATTTCTACAGCTAGGAAATATATAATATGCATACTCTCTTCTGTTCCCATTCAATAATAGCCTAAGACCTATCATATCTAAAATTCTATTCAGGTACTTAACTTCTTTCTTGTTTATTTTTATGAATTTCTCTATGTCTGAAAGTGATTTATTGAGTTCTCCCACTATTAGAACTTTACCATTTTTAACTGTAACTAATTTAATTTTTCTTTTAAGCTTCATTCAGAGCATCATTGTCCATAACTTTTTGTCTATGGTAACTTTCACTATAATGTTAATTTCCATATTTATTTCTTTCAATCAAGTCTATTGTTGTTTTTCCCTTCTATGAGATCAAGATTACTACTTCTGCATTTTTGAATTCCATTAAAACATAATAGATTTTAATTTAATCCCTTATTTTTAACAATGTGTAAACTTTTATATTTCACATGTGTCCTTTGTAACTGCATATTGTAGAATTCTGCTTTCTAATCCATTCTGTCATCCTCTTACATTCTGTGAGTCCATCCCATTCACACCCCATCAGTTGTGGTATATTGTCTTATTATTGTCATTTTCTTCAATGAAATTTCCTTTTGTTTCTATAATTTGTTTTTGAACCACTAGTTCTTTAGACTTATGTTTAGCCTACAATTGCTTTTTAATTCAAGGGCTATTGTTGAAGATAATGTTTATACATTCATTATGTTATGACTATTCCCTTTCCTATCCTGCTCTTCTTCTTAGACTCATTTCTACTGCTCCTTTTTTCCCTGTCTTCTCTTAGCTCCCTTTTGAGTTTAATATATTTCTACACCAAAATATCATGGAGGGTTGTAATTGTGTTTAATGTTCCTTTTCTGAGTTCAGATGAAAGTGAGTTTCATGGGATGCCCTTTGCATCCACCATTTTCTTTATGATTGTATACTCTTCATCTTATGTTTCTCTATTCTATGGTAATTTCTCTCTCTTTATCCTTTCTTCCCCAGTATTCCCTTCTTCTAATTTTTTGCCTTCTCCTAAGACCATTAAAATAAAACAAAGCCACTCACAAATGACTGTCATTTCTACCTTTCCTTATGGTCCTTAAAAATATTATGAGCTTGAACCTTGTTCTCATCAGTCTTGGCTCAGAGAAAGAATAATAATACACCATTAGTGGAATATAGATTATTATAGATCTTACCCAACAGGAAAGTAGGAGGGGAGAAAATTAAATAAAAGGTGGGGGGGGGGAGAAGGGGAGAAACTGACAGAAGAAAGGGCAGACCAAAAAGGAGGGAAAGAGTGAAAGGAGATAGAGAACAAATAGGAGGAAAAATAGGATTAAGGGACATACAAAGTTAGTCATCATAACTGTGAATGTGAATGGGGTAAACTCTCCCATAAAATGGAAGTGGATAGCAGAGTGGATCAAAAACCAGAATCCTACAATATGTTGTTTACAAGAAACATACTTGAAGCAGAAAGACACATACAGAGTAAAGGTAAGGGGCTGGAGGAGAATCTATTATGCTTCAGCTGAAGTAAAAAAAAAAAAGCAGGGGTACCAATCCTGATCTCAGAAAAAGCAAAAGCAAAAATAGACCTAGTTAAAAGAGATAAAGAAGGAAACTACATCTTGCTAAAAGATACCATAGACAATGAAGAAATATCAACACTAAACATACACACCAAGTGATACAGCATCCAAATTTTTAAAGAAGTTAAGTGAGTTACAGGTTCATGACCAAACAAGAGAGAGGGCATTACAAAATGTAAAATAGGTATTTTGATTATATTAAATTAAAAAGCTTTTGCACAAACAAAATCAATGCAAACAAAATTAGAAAGAAAGCAGAAAGGTGGGAAAACAATGTTTCCAGCAAATATCTGTGATAAAGGCCTCATTTCTCAAATGTATAAAGAAGTGAGTCAAATTTATAAGAATACAAATCATTCCCCAATTGATAATGGTTGAAGGATATGAACAGGCAGTTTTCAGATAAAGATATCAAAGCTATCTATAGGCATATGATAATTCAAACAACTCTGAGGTACCGCCTCACACCTATCAGATTGGCTAATGTGACAAAAAAAAGGAAAATTATAAATGTTGGACAGGATGTGGGAAAATTGAGACCCTAATGCATTGTTGATGGAGTTGTGAATTGATCCAGCCATTCTGGAGAGCAATTTGGAACTATGCTCAAAAGGCAACGAAATCATGCATACCTTTTGGTTCAGAAATAGCACTTCTAGATCTGTATCCCAAAGAGATCATAAAAAGGCAAAAGAACCAAAAATATTAAAGTAGCCCTTTCTGTGGTTGCAAAATATTGGAAACTGAGGGGCTGCTCAACAACTGGGGAATGGCTCAACTGTGGTATATGAATGTAATGAAACTGTTGTGCAATAAGAAAAGATGAATAGGCAGATTTTAGAAAAACCTAGAAAGACTTGTATGAACTGGTGCAAAGTGAAATGAGCAGAACCAGGAAAAGTATCAGCAACATTGTGTGATGACCAACTATGAATTACTCTTCTCAGCAACACAATAATCCAAGATAAGCACATAGGACTTAGGAAGGAAAATGCAATCCACATAGAGATAAAGAACTGATGGATTCTGAATGTAGATCAAAGTGTATTTGTTTTCACTTACTTAATACTTTTTCATTTTTTTCTTTTGATCTGTTTCTTCTTCCACAACTGTGATGAATATAGAAATGTGTTTTACATGATATCATATGTATAAACTATATCAAACTGCCTACCATTTTCAGAAGGGGGAGGGGAGGGAAGGAGAAAAATTTAGTACACGAAATCTTGTAAAAATGAATGCTAAAAATTTTCTTGAAGTGTAATTGGGGAAAAATAAAGCACTATTAACAAAAAAAGACAAAGAACTGGAAACAAAGAATGTTCTTTTTGAGTGGGGAATAAGTAGCTAAAAAATGTTATACAAGAATATAACAGAATATTACTGAACTATAAGAAATGATGAATATGAAGAATTCAGAGAATCATTAAAAGCTTATATGAACTAATGCTCTGTGACATAAGTAGAAGCAGGAAAACAGTAATGTATACCCAATAAATACAAAACTGTCAATGGAAAGAAAAATGAAATGAAACAAAATGAAAATCTGATCTTGGCCTCAGGGAAGGATTGAGAAAATGCACCTCCTTCCTTTCTTTCTAGAGATGAGGGGCATTAGTATGGAATATTGCATATGCTTTTTGACAAAATTGATATATTTATACATTTGCTGGAATTAGTATTTTTCCTGTTTCTATTATAAAGTTTAAGAAGATGCAAAGGTATATGTGGAGGAAGGGTGGATATATATTTGGAAATGAATATGATATAGCAACAGAAAACATTGAAAATAATCCTTAAAAATATAAAATAAATCAAAGTACTCTACAGCTTCATATTAAATGTAACATAATAATGAAATTAAGATAGGCAAATATGAATAATACAAGGAAATATAGAAAGATCTTTATGAAATAATGCAAAGTGAAAGTAGAACTACTACTAACTACTACACTACAAGTACACACTATGAGTCCACACTAACTACTACCATATGAGTAAAAATGATTGAGAATGAGTAGGCAAAAGAACAAAATAATGCAAAGGTGACTAATCAGGAATCCCTCTGTACCTTCATCAATTTGATGAGGTCTCCAGTACAATTACTGGGATTATAGGTTATCAACCTTTGTTTGGAGGTAGCTGAAGAGCATCTCTCCATCAAAGTGTGTGCCTACTAGGACCTAATTGAGATGACACAGGAATTCCTGATTAGTTTTTAAGCTGGAGCAGTCCCCAGGAAGCATGGCTTGCTGGGACTTAAGATGACAAATTGGTGACATAAAATCTATCCCTTTGCACTGGAGAATTAAAAGCACATTATTGTCTCTTTTCTTTTTTCCTTTTGCCCATTTTATCTTTCCCTTGTTCAGAAGTAGAACAAACATACATCAGAGCAGCCCTGGATCTTGGATAAATAAAATTCGCCTCTCCCCATCCCCTTAGCAACTGGAAATGACTGTCTTAGAGCCATAATAATTACATGCCCTCATGCACAGATTTCTCAGCACAGAACAGAAAGTAGAGTTCTGAAGATTAGCCTGACACATCCCAAGAGATGGAAGCAACCAGGGCATTGATTGAGTTCCCAAAAAGCATGTGATGGAAACAGATATGTACTTGACAGAATGGCCAGAGAGGATAGTTCATGGACATTGCCTATTAATCCCAACCTCTAGTGCAGAGTATAAGGTAGTTTGGGTTTCTAGGCAATGTGGTCCTAGAACCTTACTTTCTAGCCCAAAAGGACAGGTTTCCTAGGCTAAGGATAGTTCAAGGATAAGCTTGAGCTTGAGTGTTCCCAAGTTCAAGGGAAAAAAGAAGATTGCCTCCATAGTTCCTGAATGGAATCCAATTTTGGAGGTAGAAGATAGCCCAAATGACCCCTGTCACTGAAGAACTAAAGTTACATAGGGAGAAAGGAATTAAGAGCTTTGGATCTTATCATCACAACCCTCTCCATTAAAGTGAACTATTCAGACTATACAGGACCTATAGGAAGGGTATTTCTTGATCAGTAATGCCCAAAGTATGTTTCCCTCCCTGAGAGTGTCCAAACCACAGGGGAATATCACAAGGTTATTCCCCAATGGTATCCCCAAGTAGCCTTCCAAGCAGACCTTGTGACTACTATAAGGGTTTTAATGTACTTTCTAAATCTGGTTATGAACTCCAAGGCAGAGTTGTTTGAATATCTCATATATTTTCAGTGTCTGCTTATAGGCTCCTGTAAGTCTTTGTGTCTACATTTTCTATGGGATGAAATGAAGGTTGCTCCATAGTGCATTGAATTTATTAGCTTGAAAATTTGTGTGAGACCTTAAGCTCACACTTGGGGAATTCCAGAAATAAACCACATCTATACTTTATTTTTGAATTTTTCTTGGGAATAATTCTGAGACCAGGGCACAAAAAGTCAAAAAAAAACATGATACTTGGGGTATTTGGTGCCCCAGAATTGGACCAAGTACCCATCATTTTGGTGACTGGGGGCCTCATATAATAATGGTAACAATAATAAATAATAATAATAATAAAATAAGTATATGCATATTTCTTTGGTCCTCACAAAAACTATATAATGCAGGATTTATTATCAACATTTTATAGATTCAGAAACTGACACTCTGGTAGATTTGCAATACAAAATAGCTCAGTGGTACAAAGTTAGTAAAAATCAAAGGCTATATTCAAACTGAAGTCTTTTTAATCAAAACCCAGCACTCCACCCACTACACTATACTCCTTCCAATGAGGACTTGGAATGACTAAAAATTATTAAAATTTTACGAGTTGAAATGAATTGATTTAGAGTTATCAAACAAGTTTGTTAGTTGAGTTGATGTTGAGCTTTTAATGAAACATTTAAGTATTTGGGTTTTTTTGTTTTGTTTTTTTTAGTGAGGCAATCAGGGTTAAGTGACTTGCCCAAGGTCACACAGCTAGTATGTGTCAAGTGTTTGGTCTGAGGCTGGATTTGAACTCAGGTCCT
This sequence comes from Vombatus ursinus, assembly GCF_900497805.2. NCBI lineage: Eukaryota > Metazoa > Chordata > Mammalia > Diprotodontia > Vombatidae > Vombatus > Vombatus ursinus. The sequence goes on along the minus strand of NW_020948951.1, from coordinate 10,588,795 downwards.
CCTGACTTCAGGGCCAGTGCTCTATCCACTGTGCCACCTAGCTGCCCCTTAAGTGTTTGTTTTAAAAAGATCTTGAACAGCTATAATATTGAGTCAAATCTAATTAAATGAAATTTAATAGGAATAAATGTCTGGTCTTAGACTTGAGTTGGCATGGCAAATGACAAAGATAATACTTATGAAGACCAATAAATGAACTAGAGATGTTGGTCCTGGAGAATAGAAGATTTTAGTTGGACATGAAATTGTCTTCATGGGATTGAAATTATCTCAGGTGGAAGACTAATTAGACTTATTCTGCTTGGTCCCAAAAGACAGAAAAAGAAACAATCAGGCAAATCCACAAGGAGGCCGATTTTGTCTTAGCAGAAGCAAAAACTTTCTTGCAATTAAAATACTACAACAGTAGGATGAGATGCCCTGGGAAGCAGTGGATTCCTTGTTGGGAACATAGTAGGTGATTTAAACTAGACTGAAGAGCCCCTGAGATTCTTTCCTGCTCAAGATCTCCGGAGTTTGGTAACTTCCCAGGTAATGCTGGACAGTTCTCATCGTTAAGAAGATTTCTGCCATACTTTCCTGCCATATAGGGAGTTCAGCTGCACAGGAAATGGAAATACAATTATATGGTTTTTCTAATGAAGAGTTTGGGGGATTGAGCCTCTTAAGCACTAGACATTTCAAATATTCTTACTGTTCCTCCACAGGACCAAATATCAGCCATCTCAGGCCAGGAGGAAGTCTGTGCCTCCCAGAGATACCAGTCCAACTGCCTGAAACTCTCCACCCAATGGCCTGGGTTCTATTCCTACTTGTGTCATTAAGACAATTAGTTTTGCCTTTTACAGCCATTATGTGATATATGAGCCATCACTGCAATGTCTATGCACATTCCTCAGTTTTTGTTAAATTCACAGGAGCCGTTATCTCTTTAACTCCCATGTCACTTCCTATTGTCCTCTACCTACTATCCAAATGTAATGTCTATGTATTTTTCATCTTTTATTCACTTTGTCCTGCTGGTCTTTTTTCCTTCTCTCTTTCTGCTTCTAATAGGGGATAGACCAGATGATATGAAATTCTGATTCTGTTACTTCTAATTCTATTATATTTATTTCATCCTTTCTCCTATCTCTTCTTCCTTTCCACCTTCTATTCTTATCTGCATTCCTTTGCATGCTCAGACTTTTACTGAGGATACTTATAACACAAACACAAAAATCAACTTATCAAAATTAGTCAGAACTCCTTGAGTTCTGCCATGAGTAAGATCCAGGAAGTGTTTGGTACAAGGTTGTTTGGTGGTTTACAATACAACCATATTGTGAATGAGAGACTCTAATCAATTATCAGTTAATTACTGCATTTATGTGCCTCCAAGGATATGGAGAAAGCTGGGGTAGGGAGAGAGACAAAGACAGAGGAGCCCAAACAAAGGCTAGAAGGGTTTTAAAGAACAGGTAAGATTGGATATGAATATCATGATCGGGGAGAGGGAGACAACTGCTTTCAAGTATTTGAAGGGCTGTCATGAGAAAGATTACATGTGTTTTGCTTGACTTCAGAGAGCAAGGATAGAGATAATGCAAGAAAATTGCAAAAAAAATTATTTAGACTTGATGGAAGGAAAAACTTCCTAGTAATTACAGCATTGGGACTTTATAAGAAGCACAGGCAAGCATTACACCCTGTCTAGGAGGAATTTCATGAGGGTTCTAGGAAGGGGAGAAACAGAACTTTAGAAAAAGGACTTCCATAAGCTGTGCTACCCCTTTGTAACAAGAATTCTCTAAATTTGATCTCACTTTCCCCTGCAGGATCTCTGTACTTGTGGGAAAGTATATCACTGCCTTTTTTTTTTTTTTGGAGAGGTGAGTTATTTTATAGCAACTGGTCATACTATATTACCTTAGTAAACATGTCTTTCTAGAACCCAATTCTGTCTGTCTGGGGTTTTTTGCATACAGTTTAACTTTATTTTTATTTATTTAAAGCAAGAATTTACAAAAAAATCACAACTTCTTAACTTTTCTTTTTCTAATAGATATTTAAATACAAAATATTTCAAAGGAAAATAAATTAACATAAATACTATATATTAGGATCACTTAGGCATAACAACTTTTCAATAAGTCAAGTTGAACTCAGTTCTTCCTTCTGTATATGAGAGGGTTGAGAATTACCTGTTGGAAAGTCATGGTAGGAATTCTTCTGTACTTCTTTTGACAGGGGGAAAGAGGAGGGAAGGAAAGAATGAGGAATTTTTTCTCCAATCCTCCTAGTTGGAGTGATTCAATGTATAGGTTTCTGATCACACAGAAGCTTGGGCTTCATAGAAAAGTTTGAGTGCATGGCCCATGACATACAAAGATGACTTGGTGAGGTAGCATTGTGGAACATAGATCAACTCAAAATCAATAGATGAATCACATTGGTGGAAGCTTATAAGTTTATAAGTATTAGAGAACTATACCCAAACCACTCAAGACTACCCCTTAGAACCTTGAGGGGAAAGATTGTTGTTGTCCTCTAGGTACCCAATTTGCTGGTCTGAGTGTGGGTTAGAAGAATAACCCCAGATTATATCCTACACATATGAAAAAGACTTGGGAATCTTAGTGGAGGATAAGCTAAGTACGAATTGGCACAGACCTCCTTTAGCCTGTACATGATAATCTTTCTGGGGGATTCTTCTCTCTTACTTGCTATCAACTCCAGCAGGGTCTAGTCCTGCTACTACCACCAACACCACCCCAAAAATGAGGGGGGAAACTGCTTTTCTTCATGTCTCCAAGTATTCTCTCTTGGGTTTCCAAGGTATCTGCCTACAGTAGATATGTCCTCTGCTCCCACCTCTTCTGGAGCAGTAACTATCTTTAGGTATTTGAAAGGCTAGCAAGAGGAATTAGACCTGTTTTCCTTAGCTGAGAAAGAACGTGGCAAAAAGGCAAATTTGGACTTGATCTCAGAAAACAAACAAACTAGCAAACAAACTTCTTACAGTTAGAGCTTTCCAAATGTGGAATGGGTTCTATTAGGAGATGGTGGGTTCCCACTCATGGGAGGGCTTCAAGCAACAGTTGGATAATGACTTTTGATCTATAAAATGTCCTTTCATCACCCTCTGTGCTGTGTTTCTGACTCTGTGAATTTCAAAGTCATGACTCAGTACCCAGGAATATCATTCCCAGATGCCACCCTCCTTTTCCCATTGGTGACTGTCTTCAGGGAATTCAATTTGGGAAAGAACTCAGGTTTGCCACTCTTTGTTCTCCTCCTGTTTGTGCCTCTGAGTCTCCAGGCTCTGTCTCTATGTCCTTGTACTAGTACCGTCCCCCTCCCTGCCTCACCTATGTTATTTCTTGTTTTTGTATCCCTAGCACCTAGCTCAGTGTCTGTCACATAGACAATTTTTAATAAATATATGCTGCCTGCCTAACCATGTAGGAAGATGTTTTTCATATGCTACATCACATTTTCCAGGGGTCATATAGGCAAAATTCTTATTTAGCTATAGGTTCAACTAAATAACTTCTGACGTCCACTTCAATTCTGAGGTCCAGTTATTCTAGAATTCTCAGAGGAATTTGCCTTCTAGAAATTGTCTCTTTTACTCAGACTGTTCTTGACTTTGCTTGTTAATATAAAGAACACACCAAGTAGCCCTGAAATTGTTTCAAGTTGTTAACTCTACCCTAAAGTCTCAGACCTGACTCCATTCCTTCTAAAAACACTTTCCTGGACTGAATGGTCCCATTTAAACCTTGATCCATCTTCCATCTACAATATTGTTAGCCTAGGCCATGTGCTTCAGTGAGGTTTTTCTTTCCTTTTCAAAATGATATGCATCATAGAAAAGGAACTTAAAACATACTGTCAGCTGGGATGGGCTTTAGAATGTAGAATGTCTCAGTTTCAAAGGACTAGAGAATAGAGTCAGAACTGGAAGGTGTCATTGCCTGGAGCTCCCAAAACCCTTTCAAGGCTGATGGGGCAGAGTCTCAGAGAGGTGCCCTCTCACATATACAGCCCTAGGCTATCACAGGGGAGCCTTAGCAACACAGGGTCATCAAATACTGGAAGGATGATCTCATCCACTACAGCATATAAGAAAGGGAAAAGCACACAAGCCCCCAGAACATCTTCCCCCAACACACAAGACCATTATGCATTTGTAAATGCATTGGAGGTTTCCAGTGGATTGTAAGTTCATTATGAGTCAGCAGCGATAGGACAGACAAAATAACCTAAAGAAAACAACCTACATTAGAGGAGTCAGAGCTTCCAATAAGAAGGAGGTGATCATCCATTGTCTTTGACCATAGTCAGACCTCATCTGAAATTCTGTACTTCATTCTAGGTACCACAATTTTGAAAGGACATTGATGATCTGGAGAGGATGCAAGGGAAAGTAACCAGGATAGTGAAGGGCTATGTAGGTCAGCTGAAGGAACTAGAGTTACTTGGCCTAAAGGAGAGAAAACATGCAATATGAGCTAATGGGCTTCACATATTCAAAAGGATACTATGTGGGAGAGAAAAGGGATTTGTTCTGTAAGGACTCAGAGGATAGAATGAAGGAACTGGATAGAACTTGAAAACAGGCATATTTTGGCTCAATAGAAAAGAAAGTGAGAGCAAAACCATAAAGGAATAAGCTCCCTCAGGAAGCCAAGAGGTTTCCTTTGCATGGAAGTCTTCAAGGAAAAGCCAGATGCTTAGTTGCCAGGTACATTTTTGTGCCAGGATTTTTGTGGGATATAGTTTTGTCGCATGTGTCCTATGAGGTCCCTTCCACTTCTGTGTGATTTCATGATTTCTGTTGAAGAATGGATGGTCCAAACCTTCAGTCATATGAGATCCCTGTCCTCTATCTCTGCTGTTGTCTGCAGGAATGGCCCTGCCCTGCCCATGGTACCTCCTTCTTTATCCCAGGGCTCAATGGTTATTGATGCTTAGAGTAAATTTCAGATGAGATTTATAAAATGTTCATTTCTAAATGTTGTTGTTCATGTTTTAGACTATCTGAACTCAAAGGAATCTTAGAGGTCATTAGGTCTAAGTCCTTCATCTTACACTGAGGTAAAATGTGGAAATAGTGATTTGTCCAAGATAACAAAGGTAATAAGTGGTAGAGAGAGGGACAGAACTCAGAAATTTCAAGTCAGAGTCTAGTCAGAGTCAGAATTCTTTCCATTTCATGTACGAGGATAACTGGCTTTTCATGTCATGCTCTTATTTCTTTTTCCCACCAGAAAAGTCAGTTCCATGGTACCAAGAAACCAAACACAATTCGCTGAATTCATCCTCCTGGGATTTTCTGAAAAACCAGATGAGCAGAGGCCCCTCTTTGGGCTGTTCTTGGGCATGTATTTGGTCACAGTGGTTGGAAACCTGATCATAATGTTGGCCATTGGCACTGACTCTCATCTCCACACACCCATGTACTTCTTCCTTTTCAACTTGTCCTTTGTAGATATCTGTGTGGTGTCCACCACAGTCCCCAAGATGCTCGTGAGCATCTTGACACAAAATAAGACTATCTCCTATGCCGACTGTATTGCCCAGATGTCCTTCTTTATTGTTTTTGGTGATGTGGACATTTTCCTCCTCACTGCAATGGCCTATGACCGTTTTGTAGCTATCTGTCACCCTCTACACTATGCAGCCATTATGAGCCCTCGACTCTGTGGCCTGCTGGTGCTGCTTTCCTGGATAATAAGCTTTCTAAACTCCCTTCTTCATAGCCTAATGGTAACACGGCTCTCCTTCTGTACACACCATGAAATTCAGCACTTCTTTTGTGATGTTGCTGAGGTTCTGAAACTCTCTTGTTCTGATACTCTCATCAATTTTGTCTTGATATGTGTTATTATTGGACTGCTGGGTATTCTTCCCTTCACAGGGATCCTTTTCTCTTATAGTCAAATATGTTCTTCCATTTTGAAAATCCCATCTGCTCGGGGTAAGTACAAAGCCTTTTCTACCTGTGGATCTCACCTCTCTGTTGTTTCCTTATTCTATGGCACAGGATTTGGAGTATATTTGAGCTCCTCTGCTACCCACTCTTCCTGGAAGAGCACAGTTGCCTCAGCAATGTATGCTGTGGTCACCCCCATGTTGAACCCCTTCATCTATACACTAAGGAATAAGGACATAAAAGATGCCCTCAGGAGGCTCATTAGCAGAATAGCCTCCTCTCAGTGAAAGGCTTACTCCTGGTCCTTGGAATAAGACACTGGTACTTCTGAGGAAAATGTTGAGAGGCAGAAATCTTGGATTCCTCAATTCTCGCTACCACTCAAATCCATCCTCCATTTTGCCACAAAAGTGATTTTCCTAAAGTATAGGTCTGACCCTGTCACCCCTCTTAAGCAATGAATGCCAGGGATTTTCTATTGTCTCCAGGATCAAATACAAAATCCTCAGTTTTACATTCAAATCCCTTTGTAACCTAGACCCTTTCTACCTTTCCAGTCTTCGAATATCTTACTCCATACCACCAACTCTTGGCTCCATGTACTTTAGCCTTGTTGCTGTTTCATGAACAAGACACTCCATTTCTTGACTCTGGGCATTTTCTTGAGCTGTCCACCATGTCTGAAATTCTCTCTCTACTCAACTCTATTTACTGGCTTCTTTTGTTTCATTTAAGTCACAATTTTTTAAAAAATCCAATTTTTATTGGAACTCTTTCCCAACCTCTCTTAATTCTACTCACTTCCCTTTGTTGATGATTTCCTTTTAATCCTGTATATAGCTTGTATGTATATATTTGTTTGCATGTTGTCTCCCCCATTAGATTGTGAGATTGTTATGGTCAGGGACTATTTTTGCCTCATTTTGTATCCCCAAAACTTAGCAAAGTGCCTGGCACGTATTAGGCGCTTAATAAATGTTGATTGATGAATATCAGGTTCCTACTTTACAGGCTCACTCTGCTCTTGTTGACTACAAATGACCTTGATATCATTTTTTATGGCCTCTATTCCTGGTGTTCCCACCATAATTACATCTGATTGAATACTTCCTGCTTCCTCATGACATTTTCCAGCTCAAAAAAGTGCTGGAAATGGAGTGAAAAGACAATATTTAGTCCTCAGCATAGCACTTATAAGCTGTGTGCCCTTGGCCAAGTCATTTAATATCTTTATCTCTCAATTTCATCATTTCTGAAATTGGAATTGGAAGACCTGCCCTAACAACCAGAAATATTTTTTCTCTGTACATCAAATCAAATACTGTATATGAAAGTGTTTTGTAAATTGTGAAATATTATATAGCTTCAGGAAAGAAAGAAAAAATAGAGAAAATTAACATGTGATTTCATTATTGAAAGTCTAGGTCTCAACTGCTCTGTCTTTGTAGTTGGTCATTATGAGTTGCTGTGGTTAAAAAAAAATTAATCACATCATAGTCAACCCTCTCGTGATAAGCCTCTTTGTCCTTTGCCTGATGAGATAGATAAAGTCTTTCCACTTTAATTGACCTGGAAGAACTGGAGCTCTGATTACACGGCCTCTGAAAAACTATGATCAGCTCCATTTGACAATGAGACATTAAATGGGTACATCTGTTCAAAATTCAATTGCTTTTGTGATCATCTTTGTCATCATTTCCCCCAAACATGGATCTGAGATTTCACTGCTTTGCTTAAGATGCTTCATGAGCTCCCTATTATGGCTAGAAAAAAATTTCATCTTCTGTGACATTTAAAACCCTTCATAATCTAAGTCCAACATTTGTTCCTAGTCTGATTTCACATAACTGCCTCAACATACTCTACATTGCCGTTGAACTCAACTACCTGTAATGATGTTCCATCTCTCCCACAAAGGCAGTTTCCCATGCATGGAACAGAGGGGAGCCCGTACTTATCTCTATATCTTCAATTCCCAGCTCCATTTATGGCTGAGTTCAAGTGCTAACTCCAACAAGAATTCCTGATTTCCCCAACTGTTAGTGTTATCCCCAATTCCCACCAAATTTACTGGATAATATTTATTTCTGTATACATCTTGAATTTTCCCTGGCCCTGTGGAAAATAAGCTGTTAGGAGTTGAGACTGCCACATATTTGTCTTTGTATCCAAAGCATCTAACTCAATACCTGGGACAGTATAGGCATTTAATGAATGCTTGGTATGAATTGACTCATCCTTGACTCTCTCTCTTTCTCTCTTATGAATTCCAAACTCATAGGAGAGATCTGGGAGGTCCTCTACTCCAGCTTCTTAAATAATGAAATAATCCTCTTTAGATCTAAAATATTCCTTAAAAAGTGATCATCCATCTTTTGCTTGAACTTTTTCAGTTAAAGGTAACTTCTTACCCAATAATTAGCCATTCTCACTATTTGACTGACTGATTTAGTTGTGAGAAAATTCTTCATTAGACTGAGTAAAAATCTACCTCCCCATAACTGTTATTTATTATTACTAATATTGCCCTCAGAGGCTACATAGGAAAAGCAAAAAGAAGGGAGAGGGTATGGCAATATGTCTATCCACAAAGATATATATGAAAGAAAATTGTCCCAAAATAGGAACAATAGCAATTAAATCCCTCAGAATTTCAGTCTCACTCAAGAAAGAACAAGACTCATTTCCTTAAATGTCAATTCAGAAATGCAAAAGTATGGCCAACATAGATGATAAACGGGAGATATTAATGCAAAGAGGCAAATTTGACCTCAAATGTTTCCATGACACTTGGTAGAGTAAAATCTATGACTAAAATATGGCTCTAAAAATGATGTCCTATTTAAAAGAAGCAGCATATACAAAATTGGGGTGGGGTATCACTATGTATTAAGGTATACTCTAGTAAAGAAATCTGGGTGCCAGAATCAAGAAGCAAAGTAGAAAGTATTGAAAGAAACATCATTGGATGCCTAAATTGAAGCCATTTTGTCATTATGTACACTAAGGGATGATTGGACAGAAGGAAGAATTAGATGATTTCCTGAAACAGATCACAGTACTTGGGTATGGTATAATAGTAAGGGAATACTTTCACTCACTGGACTTCTGCTTGAGTTTTTTTCCCCAATTCCATCCACCCTCCTTTTACATCTTAAGTCTTTCCTCCTCTACTGGCTACTTGGCTTCTGCTTATAAACATGCTCAATTCTCCACTGTCTAATAGAAACCTCCTCCTGACCTATTATCTTAAGCTAAGCACTGCCCATTTTCTTTAAAAAGTAGTGACCACTTCCTTATCTCCCATTCACTCACTCTCCATGCCCATGCAATCAAACTTGTATATTCACAACTCTATTGAAATTCCTCTCTTCAAATCACCAAATCTGAGCTTTTGTCCTACTTAATCAGTTCTCATTTTTTTTTTACCATGACTTCCTTTTTACCCTCTGCTTTTTGGCACAACTCTATTGGTTCTTCTACATCTCTGACTGATTCTTTTCTGTTTCCTTCCCTGGCACCTGCACCTCCTCCTGGTCCCTCACCTCATTGTGGGCATTCTGCCCAAGTTTCTGAGCTTAGACTCATCACTTCTCCCTCTATGAAAACCGAGATCTGGGAAAGACCTTAACTTAAAAAGGCTAAGGTCTCCCGCTGCATTTGGGACCATCACTAGTCATCTTGACCTATGTCTTGCCACTGGACTATTATGGCTCTGGAAGAGAGTGTGAGGCTGATGACTTTGAATAGCTCTGCCTCACTTCAATCCAATTCATGTGTAAATCGAGACATCACCCTCCTGATGACATTGGTCCTCTTCAAGAAGGAAGGAGGAACAATAACAACCTCCCTTTATTCTCTCTCTATTGATGATCTCATCCACTCAGTATCAGAGAATCACAGAATTTTGGAGTTGGAAGGGACCTCAAAGACCATCTCACACCTGAAAGGAGTAATCTCTTCTATAACATACCCAACAAATCTCCTTTACTTCTATGCTTGAAGCTTTCTAATGGACAGTCTACCTTAGGATGACCACCCATTCCACTTTGGGACAGTTTTAATTGTATGGAAATCTTTCCTATCATCAAAACTAAATTTATCTCTTTGCAACTTCCACCCTTTAACTCTGGTGGCTCCTGATCTTTCTCTTTGGGGCCAAACAGAGCAAGTCTAATCTCTCTTCCATATGGCAGCCATTCAAATACTTTAAAATGGCTATTATTCCCCAATTGAGTCTTCCTTCAAAAGGCAGAAGATTCTTAGTTCCATCCAGCATTTCCCATATGATATAAATTCAAATCCTTTCACCATCTTTTTCTTTGCATGCTCTCCAACTTGTCAGTGTCTTTCTGGAACCATGGTAACCAGAATGAAACATAATATTCATGATGAGGTTAGATGAGGGCAGAGTACAGAGAGATGGACATGTCCTTATCTTGCAACTTGTACCTCTCTTAATGTAGCTCAATTGCATTAGCCTTGGCAGTTGCCACATCATACTGCTCAATTCATATTGAGTTTGGAGTCCACTAAGACCTTGAGGTCTTTTTCTCAGACCATCTGCTATGTATGATTCTCCCATTTTGTATTTGGTAAATTGAAGTTTTGTATGCAAATATAAGATTTTACATTTATCCCTACTGAATTTCATCTTAGAAATGGTCCAATGAGGGGCAGCTAGGTGGCACAGTGGATAGAGCATTGGCCCTGGATTCAGGAGGACCTGAGTTCAAATCTGGCCTCAGATACATAATACTTACTAGCTGTGTGACCCTAGGCAAGTCACTTAACCCCATTGCCTAGCCAAAAAAACAAACAAACAAAAAGAAGTGGTCCAGTGGTTTGAACTGTCAAAATCTTTTTGAATTTGTCGGTTTTCATCCAGTGTGTTAGTTATCCTTGGCAGCTTTGTGTGTCATCTACAGATTTTTATGACCTTTATCCACACCATTGATTAAGAAAAGTTAAATGGCACAAGGCCAGCAACAGATGCCTGGACAATCTATTGGAGACTTCCTGCCATCCACTGAACTATTAACAAGATGTTGCAGTGGATAAAGGATAGGACTTAGAGTCAGGAAGACCTAAGTTCAGTCATGCCTCAGACCCTTACTACCTGTGTGTCCTTAATCAAGCAACTTAATCATTTGTGCCTCAGTTTCTTCATCTCTAAAGTGAGGATTAAAAATAGCACTTACCTCACAGAATTTTTTGAGGATTAGATTATTATATTAATATATAATATTAATATTAATTAAATAATATATGTAAACTACTTTGCAAAATACCAAGCACTATATGCACACTAACTACCATAATAACTACTCATGGAATCTGAATATCATGCAGTTCCTAATCCATGTATTTACCACTGAGTCTGCATCTCACCATCTTCTCTGCAAAAATAGTATTAGACATATATCAAATACTCCTTTCTATGGCTTTTAAAAATTCTTATTCGTGTATTGGTATAACCTCCCAACATGTCTAGAATATGCTTTTATTTAAAATTTCTGCATTTCCATGGTGTCAAATACAGGGCTCTGCCCATAGCATTTGTACATTAAATGCTTGTTGAAAATGCACTGAGTCCCCCAGTTTCTGAATGAGAACTTGGGTTCAGTGAATAATGTGCTGAACCTAGAATCAGAAAATTCTGAGTTTCAATCTGATCTAAAACTAGGATGATTCTGGGCAATTCATTTAGCCTCTTTCTGCCTCAGTTTCTTCATCTATAAAATGGAAATAACAATTGCAGCTCCCTCCCTTGATTGTTGCAAGGATCAAATGAAATCCTATTTATAAAGTGCTTTCCTGACCCTAAAGTGCTATAAAATCTTAGCTATTAATATTAAGTATTCTATAAATTAGACTCAGAAACTGAGGCTGAAAGCAGTTAAGTGATTACCCAGAGTCACATAGCTAGTAAGTGTCTTGAGTAACATAGGTCTTCTTGACTCCAAGTCTAGAGTTCTATCCCCTATGCCTCCAAACTGCCTGAGTAAATGAATCAAAATGGATAAGGGATAATAAAAAACTGGATCACCCACTGCACCCAGGCTATGGTTATGGAACACTTCTTACAGAAACCTTCTCCCTCCATTGATAATCATGACAATAATAATGACAACACATGACCAACAAGGATGGAAGACTGACATTTCCTCTGATCCCCACCAACTATCAGACTTCTCCAAAACTGAAAATAAACACTGAAGATTAAGCAACTTTAGCTGCTTCCATGACCTAGGGCACCAGGAACTCAAAAGAAATTTTAAAAAGGCCCAACTCAAGTTCACACAGTGCCCCATTCTCCACCATGCTACCAGCAGCTAGGTTGACATTTTATGGACTTGCAACAAAACTCAACCCCAGTACCCTCTACTTCTTTCCAGTGCTGAGGAGATCCAGGCTGCAGAGTGTGAAAGTTTGCTTGGGCCTCTGTAGCCAGTGCCATGGCATTTTTCTATGCTACAAAAGATCTCTGTTGGAGAGCAGAGAAACCAAAGGGACAAGAAAGGACACGTGTCTGGGCTTGAAAGAGAACAGAACTCCATTCTCCAACAGACTCAGAAATCCAAACTCCAACTGACAGAAATCATCCCTCACTGCAATAGCATTAGCATGGCAATGCTCTGTACTGCAAGGCTAGAAAACTGGGGAATTCAGGGAATGGAAAAGGAGAGTATGTGGGGGGTGATGAGTAGGGCTGTGTGGCATTCTACTAAGCCTGAAGAAAAGAACCCAGCATTCAACAGAGGCCAATTCTGTCCCCTCAAAAGTCATTTAGGGTACCGCGAATCACTCAGGATGGGAAAAAGCTAACATGCTCCCAGAAAAAATCACCATCAGAGGGGAGAGAGTCAAAAAGTAAGCAATGGGAGAAAATAAGCAGAAAAAGACTGAAATTATCAAAGATCTCACGAGGAAGAAAACTGAAAGACTTCAAACATAAATGGATAAATCAATAAGGAAAACATTAACAGTAAAAGAAAATATGACCTCCAGATGTAGTAAATGAGTTCAAGGCTCTATGAATAAATGCTGCAAGAAAAAAAATAAAATGACTCAACACTCGATGAGACAGAGGACCCTGTGAAATTTGAGAAGATGGAACTACAACAGACTCTTCTTGAATGATTTAAAAGAGAAAAGAGAATGTTGAGAGAACAATTTATGGCCTTCACAAAAGAAGTAATTACTAGAATAGAAAAACTTGAATCTGTGGTGGGAAGTCTCACCACAAAAGCAAAAGTAGGGCAACTGATTGAGCATCCGAATATACTGAAGCGAAGGACAATGTAGAAGAAGGTGACTCCTGTGATATTTCAGGAACAGAAGGGCCTACAGGAGAGTGAGTAGGAAAGAGGGAAAGATTGAAAAGGAGGGAGAAAGAAGGAGTCCTTGTTTTAGTAGTGGGAGGGGGGTCTGTTCCATCGATGAATGTTCCTTTGGGTGAAGAGAGATATTCAGTGAAAATGGGAGGCCATGTACTGGATATTGTCTGTGGGGATTTTGTGCTTGAAGAGACCATTTGTCCTACCTCAGGAGGGGGTGGGTTGGAACTTTTGTGGACAAATGGTACCTGGGGGACAGGGAGGGCATGGACCCAGGGTAGAGAGTTTGTGACAAATGGACAAGAGCAGTGACTGTGGAGGGGGAGTACGGATCAGAGGAGGGTGGCATAATCAAGTTTATAGAAGGGCATCCTACTTTGGGGTGTTGTCTTCTCTGTCCCCTGCAGGATTTGGTATTTTTCTAAGAGTGAGGCACAATGGAAAAAAGGAATCCTCAGAACCATGTGTTAGGGCACAGAAACATTACAACAAAATGTAAAAAGGCAGAAATATTCAATATATCTTTTGTAGACCATAATGTGATAAAAAATAGTCATGGGTGAAGGAAACACAAACAAAAGACACAGGCTCAAAAGGAGACTTAACAATGAAATCCTAAATAATGAGTAGGTAGAAAAACAAATCATAGAAATAATTATGTGAAAGAAAATGAAAATGATGAAACAACATACCAAAATTGCGGGGTTGCTGTTAAAGCAGTCCTTAGAAGACTTACAAATATATATTAACAAAATAGCAAAAATAAAGGATTAATGAACTGCATGTGCAGCTTTAAAAATTAGAAAGTCAATAAATAAATAAAATGAGCACAAAAGAGCAGGTATTAAAAATTGGAAAAGAAATAATTTGAAAATTCAAAATCCATACAGATAATAAATAAAACAAAAATCTGATTCTGTTAAAATACTAGTTAAACTGACAAACCTTTACCTAATCTGATTTTTTAAAAAGAGGATAGAAAGTCAAGTCAGTAAAATAGCAAATCTGCAAGGTGAAATCAGAACAAAACCAGAACACATAAAGATAATAATTAGAACATATTATGCCCAGTTATATGCTTAACAAAACTGAAAACACATAACAAATAGAGGAATCCCTTCAACAATGTAAAATATCCAAACTAAAAAACACAATCACAGGAATGAAAATTAAATTAGCTGCAAAGGAACTATAAAAAACAAAACTAAACAAATCAATTCCTGGTCCTGATATTGAGAGGAAAATTCTACCAAACTTTTAAGTAACAATCAATACCCATCTTTCACAAATTATTCTCAAAAATAAGGATAGAAAATACCCTACCAGAATCCTTTTATGAGACAAATGTAGTCCTTATACCAAAACTAGGGAAAGATAAAACACAGAAAAACTACAGATCAATATAATTAACTAATATTGATTCAAAAATTTTAAACAAAATACTGTCAAATAGAGTATACAATTTGTCCAAGAAATCATTTACTATGACCAAGTTGAATTCATGCCAGGGATGCAAAGATACTTCAACATTTAAAAACTAAAATAATTGATGTTATTAAAATTCCAAACACTCAAAACAACATGGTCCTCTCAATAAATTCAGAAAAAGCCTTTGACAAAGAACAATGATCATATATGCTCAAACAGACTACAAAGTAGAGGGATGCAGGGAACTTTTCTTATTATCATGAAAAGCATCTATCTAAAACCAAAACCAAGCATCATATACAATGGGGATACATTAAAAACTTTTCCAGTACATAACAGGAGTAAAGCAAGGATACCCATTCTCCTTATTATTGTTTGACATTGGTCTGGAAATGATAGAAACAGCAATAAAACAAGAGAGAGAAATTAAAGAAATAAAAATAGACAAAAAGGAGATAAAACTATCCTTATTTACAAATGATATGATGGTATGGGGAACTTAAGTAGTGTAGTGGATAGAGTGCTGGGCCTGAAGTCAAAAAGTATCATCTTCCTGAGTTCAAATCTGGCCTCAGACATTTATTAGCTATATGGCCTTGGGCAAGTTACTTAACCTTGTTTGCCTCAGTTTTCTCATCTGTAAAATGAGTCAGAGAAGGATATGGCAAACCACTACAGTATTTTTGTTAAGAAAACCTCAAATGGGGTGAGGAACAGTTGGAAATGACAAAATAATATCTGAACAACATGATGTTATACTTGGAAAATACTAGGAATCAACAAAGATACTAATCAAAACAATAGTTTCAGCGAAGTTGCAGATCACAAAATAAATCCTCAAAAATCAATTGCATTTCTGTATAATAATTTTTAAAATCCAAGAAAAAAAATAATAGAAAAGGAAATCCAATAGAAATAACTATAGAATGCATAAAAAATGTGGGGACTGGTATACCAAAGCACACAAATGACTTGTGTAGATTCAATTACAAGAAATGAAGAGCAACATAAACAACTAAAATAATATCCAGTACTCATGGCTGGGCCATGACAATATAATAAAGATGATAATACTACAAAGCTAATTTATACTTTTAAGGCTATACAAATCAAGTTGCCAAGGAGATTAATTATAGAATTTGATAAAATAATTTAAAAATTCATTTGGAAATATAAAAAACCCTCAAATATCAAGGGAAATGATAGAAAGAGGTAGAAATGAAGGAAGGCTAGCACTTCCCAACTATATTATATTATATTATATTATATTATATTATATTATATTATATTATATTATATTATATTATATTATATTATATTATATTATATTATATTATATTTATTATATTTATTATATTTATTATATTTATTATATTTATTATATTATATTTATTATATTTATTATATTATATTATATTATATTTATTATATTTATTATATTTATTATATTTATTATATTATATTATGTTATATTGTGTTATATTGTGTTATATTGTGTTGTGTTATATTATATTATATTATATTATATTATATTATATTATATTATATT
>NW_020948951.1:10503767-10572548 GCF_900497805.2 Vombatus ursinus | reverse complement strand
TATTATATTATATTATATTATATTATATTATATTATATTATATTATATTATATTATATTATATTATATTATATTATTTTATGTTATATTATTTTATGTTATGTTATGTTATGTTATGTTATGTTATGTTATGTTATGTTATGTTATGTTATGTTATGTTATGTTATGTTATGTTATGTTATGTTATATTATATTATGTTATGTTATGTTATGTTATGTTATATTATGTTATGTTATATTATAACTATATTATAAAGCAGCACTCATCAAAATCATCTAGTATTTGGTTAAAAAATAGAGAAATATATCAATGAAACAGATTAAACAAGGGAGAATCAGAAACAATGGAACTCATTAACAGAGTGCTTAATAAAATGCAAAACAAATTACCTAGGAAAACATTCTTTATTAGATAAGAATATTTGATAATTTCTTATTTGACTGTTGAGAAAACTGGAAAACAGTCTAACAGAAATTGTGCTTGGACAATATTTTATACCATATTATACAATACATTAGAAAGTAGATCAGTTCAGTCATTTTTCAGTTGTGTTTGACTCTCCATGCTCCCATTTGGAGTTTTCTTAGCAAAGATACTGTAGTGTTTTGCCATTTCCTTTTGCAGCTCATTTTACAGATGAGGAAACTGAGGCAAACAGGGTTAAGGGACTTGCACAGGGTCCCAGAGCTAAAAACTGTCCCAGACCAGGCTTGAACTCATGTCTTCCTGATTCCATGCCTCACTCTCTATCCACTGTGCCACATAGCTGCCCAAATGGATGCTCAATTTTAGTATTAAAGATCATACTATAAAAAAAAAGAAGAGAAACAGATCATACGTGTCTTACAGCTATGGGTAGGAAATGTGTTGTTGTTTGTCCTTTGTTTTCAGAGAACCAATGGTGTCACAAGGTGATGTCTTGACTTGCTTGTGAATTGGATTAAAGTAAGGCAATCATAGATGCAGTTCCAAGCAAACAAGAGACAGAGGCAATTACAAAACATAAAACAGATTACTTTGATTATAAGCAACTAAAAAGCTTCTGCATAGGCAAAATTAATGCATCTAGAATCAAAAGGGAAGTACCCACTCACCAAGAACCTACCAGGAACATTTGTGCTCTGCTTTCTACCTATACTACCTTGTCTTTCCAAAGGTTTCCTCAGGATTCCAGTGGTTCATCTACGGATTCCTGGGCTAGGTAGGGGACTCTACACATGATTCTTTGTATGCCCCTTTCAACTGGTGCACTTCTAAAACCCATAGGGGTTGTTGTGCTGGATCTAGGCTCCTTTACATCCTAAAACACCACCATCTTCCCTTCATCCTTTGTTCTTGCCATGCGATTTTCTCACTTTATTTTCTCTTTGGATTTTCTAATCTTTACTTGGTTGAGTGCTCTTCCTAGATCGCTGTTGGAGTAGTTGTGGGGAAAAGCTGGTCTATTCTGCTTCCTCCTACCCCATCATCATGGCCATCCTCCAGGATGTTTTAGACTTTGAGAGTCTTGCTTTTGTCTTACCCGAAATCCACATAGAAGATTTGCCCAATGCAATGGAGGCATTCCTCTAGATTTATTGATATTTTCTTGGTAATACGGCAGCTTGCAATGTCTTTATCTTTTATCCTGTGATGTTACTTCATGACCTGCTCTCCTCCTTTTTGATTATACATTTCCTGAGTGATATATTTTATGTCACTTTAACTGCCAGTCCTTCATTGACGATAGCCCTCATTTGCATTCTGCCCACCACAAACCTCTCCATTACCCTTGGAATCTCCTGCAATGTTGGTCCTTCAAAGGTTATAGTGTTCTCCTCTTGGCATAGAGACAATGAACTGCTAAGGCAGAAAGTTGTATACCTTGTCATATGTGGTCACTGTATCAGATGTTTTTTAATTATTTTTCTTTTTCACAAGAGAAGACACTGTCAATCTAGAGACACTTAAAATAGGACAGTTTGACTGAAATGTAGAGAATTTAAGTGGCGGACAATGTACTGTTCACCTGGAAAAAATAGACAGGATCTATTCTGGAAAGGATTTTAAATGCTTGTGGTTACTATGTGGAATTTAAAAGTTCTGGATTTTAGAGGTGATGAAGTCCAAGATGTGAACATTCCAATACATGGCAAAAGTGGCACAAAAAAGAAAATGTTCATCATGGAAGAGGCTGAGGAACTCTGATCAGATTGAAGATTGTCAGCAAGAATATTGTAGTCTACTTAGTAGGCACAATGTCTTAGTTTCAAACCTTTCCCAAACTAAAGTTATCCTTCAGCTTCATCTTGACTTCTGGTCACTTGACTCATTCTTCTTTTCTTGAAGAAAAGAAGACTCTTCACAGTCTCCTACTGTGAAGAGTGATGGAGATGGAAATACAAAGAGAGAAAGACCCTGCCTTCAAAGAGCTTAATTTCTAATAAATAGGGCAAGAAGAAAACAAATGAGGGAGTGATGGCTAGGGAAATGTGTTTGGCCTGGGAAGTCGTAGGTAAGATGGGTAAAGTCATAGGGAACTTGATTGATACTCCCTTCCAGAAGTAATGACAGTATTGATTCTAAATAATTAATTCTAAAAGGAAGAGGTGGAAGGGCAGAGGGGAAGAGAGGTTTTCATGCGGTTGCATGGCCCAAAGGTGGCTAAGAGTGACGTATGGTCAGGGTTTTGGGGCCTGGGGTCAGCTAGCTACCATAGACTTTCATCAATCAGGCGACCACAACACTAGGCCAGGAGTTCAGCAGCAGCAGTAATTCAGGAAGATGGCCAGGGTATAACTAGTTTAGGAAAGGTAGGTGACAAAGGTTTTTCAGAGGAAAAGTCATAGAGGATGGAGTCTGGAGGTCAAGGTTGGAGAACATGAATTAGGTCAATTTGGTATGTGAAAAGGAATAATATGAAATAACCCTGAAGAGGTAGGCTGGAGCCAGACTATGAAAAGCTGCCAAGCCCTTTATCCTAAAGACAATAGAGAGTCACGTAAGCATGAGAATGTCATGGTAAGGTCTGTATTTTTGGAAAATACTTTGTCAGATTGTAGAAGATGTATTTTAGATGTGAAGGGGAAGGAGCTGGCCACTTGGAAGCCAAGTAGGAGACTATTGAACTGATACAGGTAATATAATAACTGATGAGGACCTGAATATGGGTAGTGGCCAAGTGAAAGCAGAAAAGTAGGTGAATATGACAGATATTGTGGAGGTAAACTTGGCAAGACTTGACCTCTGGGTATGGCGAATGGAGGACAGCCAAGAATCAGGCATATCACTGGGGCTGTGAATTTGTGTAAATGGCAGAATGGTGCCCTCAAAAGAAAGAGGGTGTTTGTGGGAGAGGCAAGTCTAGGGGGAAATGTTATATTTCTGATAGACTGTTCTGTTTGGGACATAAGTTTGAGCTGGCCACATGGAAATGTTCAGTAGGAAGCTGGTGATGTGGGAGTGGAGCCCAGGAAAGAGAATATGCCTGGATATAGATATTTTTGAGCCAAACACAGGATCCCAGGGCTAAAAAGGACTTCAAAGGGCAAATAATTCCTACCTCAGGAAGAGTGCCAAATGTAACATGCCTGAGAAGATTTGAGTATGCTTGTGGAACCCACCAGGTGGCGCTGGCACAAAAGGTAGTCTGAGCTGTCAATCACCCCCTAGCTTGAGCAAGAGACCAACTCTTTCTATCCTCCCTTCACAGAGGAACTGCTTTCTTTCCCATCTATTTACTTCCCCCTCCCTTTCATGGGGGGAAGATTTCAACTCCCCTTCACGTACGTGGCTTTCCTTTCAAACACAGTGGTAAAAAAAACAAAAACAAAAACAAAAAAAAAACCCTGCCCCTGCTGTACTCTCTTGCTTAACCATTTCAAGGTGTCAGGCCTGCTTCTGACTTTGGAATACACCACCATTCTTCAGTTGCCTTCTCACCTTGGAAGATCCCTCCACCCCAGCTACCTGCCTTCCCTTTGTGAGTTCCTCCCAGAACCTCCATTTTGAGAAAAGGCATCAGTCAGCCCATTCTTTGCGCCTATCCTGGATCTGTTTCTGACTCTCTGGACTTTGCCAAAACACCCCCTGCTTCCTTTTATGTGCTATTTTCCTCATTAGAAAGTAAGCTCAGGCAGGACTGCATTTTTGCTTGTTTTTGTCTTCTCAGCACTTAGAACAGTGCCTGGTATGTAGGAAGTGCTTAATAAATGCTTGTTGACTTTTTAATCGACTCAAATCTCAAGAGACTGTTCCCAAAGTTGTTCTCTTTTTCCCTCTGATGAAGTCAATTACGTGGCTGAAACCCCAGTCAGTTTACACTGGAACTCCATAAGCAAATGGATTATTTTTGCTTCCTCTTTGGGTCCATTCTCCCCACTCTCACTGCTCAAATTCAAATAAACAGAATGGGCACAGATTTGTATAGCTATTTCGTTTTTAATACATTATCACACACATTCTGAGGAAACTTGAAATAGCCCTACTTAAAGAGATAACAGTTCTATGTCCAGTTGCATAATCTGTACCAACAAGTGAGGGAGTGGAAGAAGAAATTTTGTGATTACTGTGATTTTGTAATTGGCTTTACCTTTCCATCAGGGGAATGGGTATAGCAATGTGAGATGGATAAAAAGGGAGGGGATCTCGACTCCTGTGAGGCACAGTCAAGAATCCCCAAGTGGCCTTGGAGTCAGGAGGACCTGAGTCCAAATCCGGCCTCAGCCACTTGAAATTTACTAGCTATGTGTCCCTGGGCAAGTCACTTAACCTAGATTGCCTCATTAAAAAAAAAAACAAAACAAAACAAAACAAAAAAAACACAAGAATCTCCAAGTGAGTTTCACTTGGAGCAATCTTCTGCTTTTCATTGTCATGCTACCGGATCTTAGGGATCTTCTTCAGTGCTATAGGTTGATCTCTGTAGCTCAACCCATGATGAAGTTTCACATAAGGACCCCACCTACTATCTTGGAAACAGTCTCTGCCATCCTCCACCATCCAGAAGGTCAAAGTCGCTGAGGTGGCCAAATTCCATCTTTGTGTCGTTTCAGTAGTGCCTGACTCTTTGTGACTCCATTTGGGGTTTTCTTGGCAGATACTGGAGTGGTTCACCATTTCCTTCTCCACCTCATTCTACAGATTAGGAAACTGAGACAAACAAGGTTAAGTGACTTGCTCAGAGTCGCGCAGCTAGTAAATGTCTAAGCATGGATTTGAAATCAGGAAGATGAGTCTTCCTGACTCCAGGCTCTGTACTCTCTATCCACTATGACACCTAGCTGCCCTCCAGAAACTGGCCTGGACCAAAGCTTCACATTTGTCAGGCTCCCAGCTCTGACATTCTCACTCATCTCTTAGAGAAACGAATACTTCATGCAAATGCGTTTGCATATGTGCCCATCTTTGTGTGTTGAATGCATGCTCCCACCACACAAAAACAGCATTAGACTTCTGGGTCTAGCATAGGGAAGAAAAGCACCTGGAAACTCAGGAATACATCCTACATACAGACAATCTTTGCCACTCTGGCTGTTCTTAGAGGAGTATGTACCAGAACCAAACTTCTCCCCACCCCCAAACCAATCATGAGTTCAGCAAGATTCTCTAGGAGCTCGGCCACATGTAACCTGGACAATTACTGTTCCCCAAACCTTTAAGGCCAGGTCAGAAAACAAGACTTTATTGATAAGGGACATAAGCAGGCCCTTTTCTCTTTTTGCAGATTTTCTCTATCACATTTCCTTAGATCAAGTTGCCCAGTATAAGAGATGCCTTGCTGCTAAAGGCCACTCTCTCTACCAAGGGGAGCACTACTTCTGAACATCATGGCTGCCTGCCCTTCCCAGATGGTGGAACTGATGGGGCATGAAGACCCATCACAGACCACATGGAATATTGGAGGCAGGCATATTATAGCACCCTAGGATTAACTTGGCTGTGTTAAGTCCTTCATTAGTCTCCTCTTAAATATTTGCATTATGTGTTGAATCGTGAGGCTGCTGGGTGGTGCAGTAGACAGAGCAACAGGCCTGAAGCCAGGAAGACCTGAGTTCAAATCTGACCTCAGATACTTACTAGCTGTCTGACCCTGGGCAAGCCACTTCACCTTGTTTGCCCCAGTTTTCTCATCTGCAAAATGAGGGGGGAAAAGAAATGGCAAACCACTCCAGTATCTCTGCCAAGAAAACCCCAAGTGGGGTCACAAAGTCAGAGATGATTAAATGACTAAACAACAACAATTGAATCCCATTTCTTATGATGGGTGGAACAACAAAACACTTTGACTTTGGCCTAATATCTATACAACTTTTCCTCAAAACTTCTCTGTTACTTAATACCTTGACTTGTCATTTAAATAGAATAAGAACAGCAAATTTTCTTTTTATTTCAATTCTTTATTTATATGGAAAATGAATATTACTAAATCCTTATTTTGTTGTTTTCTTCTTCTTGGATCACATAGGGGATGGTGAGGATACTGGGTCCGTGGTTTCATTAGCATAGGAACTTCCCTGTGAGGAAACTCCCTCTACCAATGTAGGTCAACACTTTCTCTGCAACTTCAGTCTTAAAGAGCTACCTGGAGGACTGAGAGGTTAAGTGATCCTTTGCCCAGGGTCACACAGCCAGGATGTGTTAGAGGCTTTGAGACCAGCTCTCTGTTGACATACACACACACAATCTTTATTATAAAGGATGACTTTCTGGGAAGGGGAGGTAGAGGAATACAGGGGGAAAGGCTGTTGATGTGAAGATAAAGGATATTAATAAAATCCACTTTTAAAAAGAATTTAAGATTTCCTTTCTTAAGCAAACTGCCAAATACAAAAGATGTTGAAAAAATTTATCAAGTTGCTGACTCAGTGGGTGAAAATGTAGGAGTGGTTACTAATCCCAGTGAAAGAAAAGTTTTCAGAAAGTACAGACAGCTGGAAGTATGGACTCAGGAGTTCTTTCAATTTGGCACTTAAAAGTTCTTTAATTTAGAATTCTATGCAGTTACATTTCTCCTTCTGGATGGCCAATATGGAAGGTTACATTATACATAGAATAATTTGTCAGAGGTTAAGATGTCTGTGAATTTGTGCAGCAGTGTATATGTCTGAGTCAAGAATCAGAGCCCTTCTTTCCAGGAAAAGGATAGCTTTGCAAATGTCATTATAGATTCAATTCTGTGAATCTTGAATTTGGTACAAGTTAAAGTGATAGAGAAATTAGGCTTTGATGAAACTAAATGGAGCAATTTCATCATGGCTTAGATGAGCTCGAATATGCCTCCCGTGGCATTCTGAACGTACACCTAATTTCATGTGTGACATAGTGTGGGTGGTGGGTGCTAGGTATGCACATGGCAGAGCTTCCAGAGATCTATCCACCCACACATAGCTTATTGCCCTGTTTTCTGTCCTCAACAAAGAGCAGCAGGCAGCCAATTAAACATATAACTTATTAGCTAATACAATATAGTAGAGTATATTTATTGTTATATATTATGTTATAATATACAATATATTAACAATATTATATAATATACAAAATCTTACAATATATCTTATTAATTAATATAATGTAGTATGTTATATTTATTGTTATGTATTATATTATAATATATAATACATTAACAATATTATATAATATATAAAATCTTGTAATATAATATATAACTTCCTAATTTACCTGGTATGGGCATATATTAAAAATGTGGCCACCAGATGGTGTTGTGACTTCACATGATTTCATAGGCTGACTTTCCACTATCAGTGATGGCTGCATATAAATCTAGGGGTATGACTTGGAATCTGCTCATTTTTTTAAAAAGAGGAAATCTTCATCTTTGCGCTAAATCCCCATTTCTACATTTGGAAACTTTCCTTCTCATTCACATCCCCTTATTCAGAGGGTTTAATAATTTAATGTTATATACCCCAGTAGAATGTAAGGCCCCTGAGGGAGGGAACTTATGTTTTTGTATTCCCAGGATTTAGCATGATATCTTATATATAGTAAGGTTTAATAAATGCTTCTGATCAGATTTCCTAAATCAGTGTAGAATTTTCTATTTATACTTATTCATATACTGTATCATTTGATGCACAGGAAAAGAAAAAAAACAGAACCAGAGAAATACTCTGATCTCCATTGCACAAATTAAGAAATTGAGTCTCAGGAACTTTAACTTGCCCAGAGACAAAGAACTAATATAACTAGTGGGCTAAGGATTGGAACCCAGGTCATCTAATGACATACAGAGTTTTAAAAAAAAAAAAAAAAGAGATGTGGGGCAGCTAGGTGGTGCAGTGGATAGAGCTCCGGCCCTGGAGTCTGGGGGACCTGAGTTCAAATCTAGCCTCAGACACATAACCCTTACTAGCTATGTGACCCTGGGCAAGTCACTTAACCCCATTGCCTAGACCAAAAAAAAAAAAAAGCAGATGTTGTGATGAAGAGAGGATGTAAGACCTTGATGTGACACTATAGAAGCTCCAGGAATAGAGTCCATTAAATAGATAACCAACGTAATCTACAGTCAAAGAGAGAAGAGGTAACAAGACACTATAGCCCTGAAGAGTCCTAGACCTCATGGTGGGAATCCAAGATTTCCACCTGCTGAGTATTTTGATCACAGTTATCAAAGCCATAGTCGTAGGCCCAGGGCTATACCCCATCGCTGAGAGGAAGCAGTTCTGCTCATCACCCTCCTCAGGGCATCCTTTATGTCCTGATTTCTCAAGTTATAAATGCAAGGGTTTAGCATGGGAGTGACTGCAGTATACATTGCTGAGGCAACGGAATTCTTCTAGGAATGAGTAGTTGAGAAGCTCAGATGTACTCCAAGCCCTGAGCCATAGAAGAGTGAAACAACACAGAGGTGAGACCCATAGGTAGAAAATGTTTATCCCCCAGGTGCTGGTACTCTAATGTAATAGAATAAATCTGAGTATGAGAATAAATGATGCCTTAGAGGGGGAAAATGCCAATGATAGTACATTAAAAAGGTGCTGATGAGTTTTTCAAAACAGGAAAGCTTATCGACTGAAGGGAGATCACAGAAGAAGTGAGAGATTTCATGGTCTAAGCAGAAGGACAACTGCATCACCATTGGACTATGAAGGAGAGAATGTAGAATACTGATGGCCCAGAAAGCAGGCTGCAGAGCTGAGGGTGCATGATGGCCACATAGTTCAGAGGGTGACAAATGGCCACAAAGCAGTCTTGGACCATCACAGTGAGGAACAAATTGTCCATGCAAGCAAAGACAGTGAAGAAATACACCTGAGCCAGACAGCCAGAATAGGGAATGGCCGTGTAGTGTTAGGATATTAGCCAGCATCTTAGGGACTGAGATGGATACCAGAGAGACATCCGCCAAGGAATGAATAAAAGGTGAATTCATTAGGCTGCCATTTCAGGCTCGCCACGATCTGGTACATCCCTACTTTGTCCCTTTTGATAAATGAAGAGCCTAAGACTTGGAAAAATTAAGTGATTTGCTAATGAGTGCCATAGATGGGGCTTGTACTAGTTATATTTTTCTTGGCATGTGAAAGGCAAAACAAATCTAAGCTACAGGCCTAGCTAGGAGTGGGACACACATAAATCTGGACATTGGGGGACATAGTTCAGTGATAAGGGTCTGTACATATGGGTAGAGATCCTAAGTAAACTGAGTCCCCCAAGGCCATATTTTCACTCAGATTTCCTGGAGCTATGACTTTGGAGAAAACCTCTCAACACACTGAGGAGGAGTTAATCTAAATGATAACTAGCAAGAATGAAGACTTTTAAACTTGCAGAGATTTAAAAACAATGCTGGCCTGTAATGTTGCCAGAATGGGTGCCGCTGAAGTAATAACAGCATCACGGAATGGTCATTTTGCCTCTCTGGAGTTTTTTGTCTTGTTTTCTTTAGCTTGGCTAGTTTAGCGCTATGGTCAACAATCCACCTTCCTCTTGATGTAGAATCCTAGAATCTTCAGTTGGCAGGCAGGGCCTCAGAGATTACCTAATTCAATCTCTGCCCTAATCAGAAATCCTCTCTACTATGTCCTAGAAGGCAACACACAGCGCCTGCTCAAAGCCATCTAGTGACAGTGAATCTACCACTCCACTGGCTAACACAAAGTTTTTCCTTATATCAAGTGGACATCTGCCTCTGCAATTTGTGCCCATTTACTCATATTTCTATCCTTAAAACCAAACAAGTTTTATCGGTCATTCAAAAAAGTTCTCTTTGGATTCAATTCAATTCAGCAAGCCTACAGGACAAGCATTGTTTGAGATGCTGGAGATATGAAAACGAAAAATGAAAAAGTCTCTACCCTCGAGGGGCTTAAATTCTACTGGGAAGAAACAACAGTTACAACAGATAAGTAAATAGGAAATAAACATGAAATAGTTGCAGGGATGCTAACAATTGTAAGAATGAGGAAAGACTTCATGTCAAGAGGGAATACTTGAGGTGAACCTTGAAGAATCTAGAAGCTCCAGGAAGCAGAGATGAAACAGAAAATATTCTAGGGACAAGGGACAGCTTATGAAAAGGCACAGGATGGGAGACAGCACGATGTGCCCAGAGACCCACAAGTATGTCAGTTTGGCTAGATTTTAGAGTTCCTGAGGGGTAGTAATAGGCAAGAAACTTGGAAATACAAGCTGGAATTAACCATGTGGGGGGAACACTGCCCTCAACGAGCTTGTGCTGAATTATTACAGTGTATAACTAGAATTGATTTACCCAGAGGTTTAAATCATAGAGTAATTCCCATCCGTTGTGTTAGGTTGTTTATGAAATGGATTTTTGATAATTTTTGCACTTATTTTGCCAAAATTTGATTTGAAATTGGATTTGAAAATTACTTTAAAATTTAGGAATTTCCATTTAACCTTACCAGTGGCCAAAGTACAAAATTATTTTTTGTCCCTGGTTTCAAGTGAGACTCACAATTAGAAAATCAAGCTTAAGCCATAGACTTCTTATACATTATAATTATGATATAATATGGTATTGTATTATACAATTATATGTTATAATGACTCCTTATCGTGCCCAGAAGCAGCCTTCTACATCATTTTCTAAACATTTCCAAACCATATTGCCTCCATGCCAACCATCCTCCTCAGCCTTCTGCTACCAGTCAGTCATTGATCACCTATTCTGTTCTAGGCACTGTGCCAAGTGCTGGGGATACAAGAAAATGCGAAAGAAAGTCCCTGTCCCTGTGGAGCTCACATCTGGAATCTACCTCTGGGATTCTGGGCTCTTGTGGGGGATCTTTCATTTGCCTTGCCCAGAATCAGGACATCACACTTCCTGGTCATTTCCAGACTATGCTATTTCTACTCTAATTATCCTTTTCCATCCTTTGTCAATGGAATCAATGGAACCATCTGGACTCTGTCTTTATGTCACTAAGCTTTTTCTTCATCTTGTCTAGTATCAGGCTTCCATGTCACATCCTAGCCCTATCCCTCCTTTCTAGTTCCACTTTATTTGTTTTCTTCCCTGTTAGAATGTAAGCTCCTAGGGGCCGCTTCCGGGAGCCAAGATGGCGGAGTAAAAAGGTAGTCGCTCTCACCCTCCCCTATCAACCTTTGAAAACCCCGAAAATATCACCCCAGAAAAAACCCTGGAACAGCTGAACCAGAAGAAAGACAGGGTACAGCAGTGCAGTAGCCCAGGTAGCTAGAGGGATTAACGGGAAAGGCCCCTCTTACCCTTGGGGAAGGGGAGCAACATGGAACGGGAGACCCCCAGCCAGCTAGTGGAAAGACCCATTTTAGCACACCAAGAGGAGATTCTGGTGCCTCGGTACTCTACAGCAAATAGGTCTTCCAGTGCCTCAGCAAAAATAAGGGAAGCAGTACTACAAAGGACCCCAGGCAGATAAGCATGCTGCAGCATTCGTCTGAACGGAGCTGAAGAAAGCAACCTAGAGTTGCCCAAAAGTTCCAGCCTTGTTGATTCCAGCCCAATACCAGGTAAGCTGTCAGAACCCTACAGCCTCCAACTGCCAACCAGGAGGAGATCCCGAAGCCCAGGCAGTCGAGCAGGCAAACAACAGCTGGACCTCAAAGTGCCTCAGTGAAGGTGGGGAACCGGTGGAAATCAGCTCAGAAAACCACCAGGTGCCTCGGCATTCTACAACAAAGGAGTCTCCCAGTGCCTCAACAGAAATAAGGGAGGCAGCACTGCAAGGGGCCCCAGGCAGATAAACACCCGGCAGCATCCATCTAAAAGGAGTTGAACAAAGCTAAAGGAAAGGAAAAGCAGGCAACCTAGATTGCCTGGAAGTCCCAGCCTTGCTGATTCCAGCCCAACATCAGGTAAGCTGCCAGAACCCTACAGCCTCCAATTGCCAACATAAGAGGCCCCAGCACACAAAAACAGTGACCAAGACCTAGGCTCCCAACACAAGAAGCTTGGGTCAGTGCCCTCTGTTCCCCAGCAGGAGAGCATAATCTCTTTAAAGGTCAGGGAATAAAGAAACACCATGAGTAAAAAGAAACGTATGATAGATTCATATTATGAGAAGAGTGAAGATCAGGACAGAAATTCTGAAGAGGACAACATTGTCATCAAACCCACATCTGCAACATCAAAAGGGAATATGAACTGGTCTGAAGCCCAAAAAGTCTTCTTAGAAGAGCTCAAGAAGGATTTTAAAAATCAAATGAAAGAGGTAGAGGAGTCCTTAAAAAGTACAATTGGCCAATTGGAAAAAAAGTACACTGAAGAAAACAAGTCCCTAAAAAACACAATTGGCCAACTGGGAAAAAAAAAAAGTACACTGAAGAAAAAAAATCCCTTAAAAACACAATTGGCCAACTGGAAAAAAAGTGTACTGAAGAAAACAAATCCCTTAAAAATACAATTGACCAATTGGACAAGAAAGTACAAAATCTAACAGAAGAAAACAACATGTTAAAAGTTAGAATTGAGCAAATGGAAACTAATGACTCTATGAGAGAGCAAGAATCAGTCAAACAAAAACAAAAAAATGAAAAAATAGATGAAAACGTAAAATACCTCATGGGTAAAACAACTGACCTGGAAAATTGATCCAGGAGAGACAATTTAAAAATTATTGGCCTACCTGAAAATCAAAAAGAGCCTGGACAGTATCTTTCAGGAAATCATAAAGGAAAAACTGCCCTGAGGTCCTAGAATCAGAGGGTAAAATAGCCATAGAAAGAATTCACCCATCACCTCCCGAAAGAGATCCCAAATTGAAAATGCCAAAGAACATAATAGCCAAATTCCAAAATTACCAGATTAAAGAGAAATTACTGCAAGTAGCCAGAAAGAAACAATTTAAATATCATGGAACCACAGTCAGGATTACACAGGACCTTGCAGCCTCTACATTAAAAGACCGTAGGGCATGGAACATGATATTCCATAAGGCAAAGGAGCTTGGAATGCAGCCAAGGATTAACTACCCAGGGAAAATGAGCATGATTTTTCAGGGAAGGAAATGGATATTCAATGAAATAGGGGACTTCCAAACCTTCCTGATAAAAAGATCAGAGCTTAACAAAAAATTTGATCTTCAAGTACAAGATTCAAGACAGACATAAAAAGGTAAATGGGACAGAAACATACAATATGTTGTTAAAAAGGGCAAAATGTTTATATCCCTACAATGGAAGATGACACTTGCAACTCTTGAGAACTGTATTGTTATTGTACCATGTTAAAGGAGTATACATAAAGGGGGTTGACTTTGATGTAATGATAAAAAAAAATTTAATCAAGTAGGTTAAATGGATCCAAGTAAGTGGATTAGTCTGAGCTAAGAAAATGTACTGAGAAAGGAGGAGGCAGACAAGGGTAAATTACATTACAGGAGAAGATGCAAAAACCTATTAGAGCAGAGGTAAAGAAGGCAGGGGGATGAGCATTGTTTGAACCTTACTCTCACCAGATTTGGCTCAAGAAGGGAATAACATAATCAGTTAGGTATAGAAATCTAAAATTAAATTACCGCACTAAAGGCAGTAGGAGGGAAAAGGAGAAAGAAAAGGGAGGGAGGATAGAAGGGAGGGAAGAAGCAGTAAGGGTAAAGGGGAAGAAAAGGGAAAGGGATAATAGAAGGGAGGTGGGACTGAAGAAGGCAGTGGTCAAAAGCAAAACACTAGTGGGGGGGAAGGACAAAGGGGAAAGAAAAGCATAAAGGGGGGGAAGGATGGAGAAAAAGACACAGATAGTAATCATAACTGTGAATGTGAATGGGATGAACTCTCCCAAAAAACAGAAACTTATAGCAGAGTGGATTAAAAACCATAATCCTACAATATGTTGTTTACAGGAAACACATTTGAAAAAGAGTGACACAGACAGGGTAAAGGTAAAAGGCTGGAGCAAAATATATTATGCTTCAGCTGAAGTAAAAAAAGCAGGGGTAGCAATCCCGATCTCAGACAAAGCAAAAGCAAAAATAGATCTTATCAAAAGAGATAAGGAAGGAAACTACATCCTGCTAAAAAGGCACCATAGACAATGAAGTAATATCATTACTAAACATATACGCACCAAACGGTATAGCACCCAGATTCTTAGAGGAGAAGTTCAGGGAGTTACAGGAATAAATAGACAGCAAAACTATACTAATGGGGGACCTCAACCTCCCCCTCTCTGAACTAGATAAATCTAACCACAAAATAAACAAGAAAGAAGTTAAGGAGGTGAATAGAACATTAGAAAATTTCGGTATGATAGACCTCTGGAGAAAACTGAATGGGGATAGAAAGGAATATACTTTTTTCTCTGTGGTACATGATACATACACAAAAATTGACCATGTATTAGGGCATAAAAACCTCACAATCAAATGCAGAAAGGCAGAAATAGTAAATGCATCCTTTTCAGATCATGATGCAATAAAAATTGTATGTAATAAAAGACCATGGAAAGATAGACTAAAAAGTAATTGGAAACTAAATAATCTAATCCTAAAAAATGATTGGGTCAGAATGTAAGCTCCTGGAGAGCAAAGATGATCTTACTTATGTTTGCATTCACTGTGCGTAACTCAGGACTTGGCACAGAGTAAGCACTTAATAAATGCTTTATCATTCATTCTATGAAAGAATGAGAAATTATCAAAATACAGTTCCCTTTTGAATCCTGATGTCTGATTTGGTGGTAATGGTGTCTGTCCTTTGTTTTTTGAATGTCATAGGGCGACATCTTGACTTGCAAGCGAATTGAAGTGAGGCAGAGCTGTGCAAAGTCCTCAGCCTCACTCTCTCTTCCAGAATCATCCAACTCTGGCAATGACGGCCCAAGATGCAGTGGACATGAGGTCTTCTACTTCCACTTCCTTCGTGGCTGTTGGAACAAATTGTTCTCATCCACCCATTCTGCTAGAGGAAGTCTTCACATGCTTGGAGCAGACAATCCCCTAATTCATCAGTTACCCTCAACCTTGTTTAGCCCATCTGCGGAGACAGTTTACTTGGGTGTGGCCACTGCGCATGCTACAGCTTCTTGGAGCCACAGGTGAGAGTCAGTGGTAGGTAGACACTGAAGGTGGATGAGCAGCCCTAAAAAGGGTTCAGCAAACCCCCATAGCCCATATACCCCAAATGGGGTCATGAAGAGTTGGACTCAACTAAATCTGACTTCAGACAGCTTCTTATCCAGACAGATGTTCTACATATGTCTCTTCTAAAACATCCCCAAATTTTCATCCTGCTTCATCTTTAACACTCCCAATGACAGGTAAATCACTGCCTAATAGGGCAGTTCATTCCAAAATTCATTGATTATTAAATCTAGAAAGGACCTCAGAGACTGAAGGATACAAAAGGGCTGAGAGAAGAGAAATAAAGCAATCAGCAAGCATTCATTAAGTGTCTACTACATGTCAGACATTGTGCTGGGTGCTGTAGAAACAAAAATATCATCATCATCATCATCATAACAACTAACATTTATATGGCACCTACTATGTTCTAGGCACTGTACTAAGCACTTTACAATTATTATTTCATTTGATCCTCACAACTCCCCTGAGAGATAAGTGTTATTATTATCCCCATTTTACAGATGCAGAAACTGAGGCAGGCAGAGGTTAAGTGATTTGCCCAGTGTCACACAACTAGTAAATGTCTGAAACTGGATTTGAACTCAGGTCTTTTAACTCCAAGCCCCCATGCTCTGTACCTAACTAGCTGCTGATGGAGGAGAACAGCAGGGCACAGGGGTGGGGAACCTGAGGCCTCAAGACTACATGTAGCCTTCTAGGTCCTTGGGTGTGGCCTTTTGACTGACTCCAAGTTTTACAAAACAAATCCTTTTATTAAGGGGATTTGTTCTATGAAGTTTGGATTCAGACAAAGGGCTGTACTTGAGGACCTAGAGGGCCACATGGGGCTTCAAGACCACAGGTTCCCCACCCGAGGGAGATGTAGTGGCTTGCCCAAAGTTCTTCACTTTTCACATGAGACAATTGGGGCCCAGAGAAGTCAAGGAATTTGTACAAAATGGCATGTCTAATCAGTGTCAAAACCACAAAGTCTGTGCACAAATGTCCAAACTTTAGGCAACAAAGAAGAGCTAGAAGTCCCAATTAAAGGACCAATTTGGCTTTAGAGTTATCCCTGAGACTCAAGGGAGATGGGATGAAACCCAAGCCTGGAATGTATAACTCTGGGTTACCTCATTCAAGGGAACCAGGAGAGATTCAGAAAAGCAGGAGAAAGGAAGTGTTGTCTACTAAAAGGGCATGTGCATGGGGGAAATCCAGGAATCAGAGGGGAAAGTATCACAGAAAGCATCTTCAGGAAGATGAACAGAGAGAGAAATAGAAGTCCTTTTGCCATCTGAGTGCACTAAAGACAATTGGAGCAAAGAGAAGAATTAGATAAGGAATTTAGGAAACAGATCACAAGTTTAGCACAGAGGCGTAATAGAGTAGTGCTAGGAGGACTCAATTATCCAAATGTCAGCTGGAGCGCCCTCTCCTAATCTCCCCTCAACCCTGCTACTCCCCCACCCTCTGCTCTCTCTCTCTCTCTCTCTCTCTCTCTCTGTCACACTCACACACACAAACTCACGCACACACACACACACACATACACACACACAGAAAATCAGAACAGTTAATGACTACTTGATTTGCCTTGATGATAATTATACACCCAAAAGAATGAAGAAAAGGAAATTCTGATCTCACTAAAGGGATGAGATAGGCTGTAAACCCTGCATTACTCAGCCAATGGGGAAACAGGGGAGGGAACTATGATTCAGGCCCAGGAATAAAAACCTTTGCTCTCCTTTCTGTAAGGTGTGCCCACACATGGGACACCCGGCCTTGCTAGGCCATTAATAAAAAGTTTTTCTGGTTCACCAAGAGCTTCTTGGAACCTGTGTTCATAACAGAATTACTATGAATCAGGCACTGATGCCTACATCTGAGGAAAGTAAATTTCAAAGGGTTCAGAGGAAGGATAGGAAGGTTAGGAGGAACCTCATAGACTAAGATCCAGTGGGAATGGAGTTTGTAACCTTAACCTCTAGTCATCACAGACCAATTTAGTGGTCAGTGTGATGAAGCCCATGGACCCCTTCTCAGAATAAGGGATTTTTTTAATGCATCAAATTATTAATGCAGAATTACTAATGAAACTAATTCTCTTATGATACACTTATCAAATTTAAAAGAAAAAGACAAATTCACAGACCCCCCCCCCGGGAAAGAATCTCTGCTGTAGAAGAAGTCAGCAAGGAAGGAATGAAAAGATGCTCAGGATTGAAATTCAAGACAAAAAAAAGGGGGAAAATTCCAATAAAGAGGGAAAATGAGGTTTGTCTGAAGAGACCAATGTCGATGCACAAGTAAGTCACCAACTTAGATTTTTTTAAGCATACACATACATCAGTGGAGCAGACTACATAAAGAAGCATCATAGACAATTGGATGCTACAACCTAGTGTTTCATCCATCTGAGAAAACAGAAATTACTTGGGGAAAGCACCCTATTTGACACAAACTACTGGGAAAACTGAAAAGTTGTTTGGAAGAATTTAAGTTTAGAACTAGACCAGTTTCATAGATGGAACTGTTACCCACAATTACTTGGAAGTAACACTGACCCAAATATCTCATACCATATACCACAACAAGCTCAAAATGCATATTAAAGGTCAAATCATTAAAAATTAGAAAGGAATCAGATCAGGAACTTGTCAGCAGTATGGCTAAGGAGATAGTTCTCAACCAAAGAAAGAATTTCAAATCACAAAACTTAAAGCAGGTAATTTCAATTACAACATTGAAAAAGTTATGAACAACATCCATGCAAGCACTGAAGCTATTGATTGGGGAAAATAACTTTGCATCAAATACCTCTGATGAGGGTCTAATAGCCAAGATAGATAGACAAAACACAGATATATGAGAGCCATAATTTCTATAAATACTTTACTCTTCCTCAGTCAGACTTCAAATGGAGAGTTGTGTTCAGTTATGGGTGTCATGGTTTAAGAAGGACATTGATAAGCTGGAGAGTGTCTGGAGCAGGCTTACCAGAATAGCAGAGGGCCCTAAGTCCCTGCCGTATGAGGATAAGTTAAAAGAAATGGACACATTTGGGCTAGAGAAGATAAAACTGGGGACAGGGGGGGGGGGGGGTGCAGAGGAATATATGCCAGTACATGATGTGTATCTGTTTAAGACAGACAAGATTTCCTGGAACTTTGTCCCTTTTCCTTCTATACTATCTCTCTTGGTGATATCATCAGTTCTCATAGGCTCAACTACTAACTCTATGCCAAAGATTCCCAGATCTATAGACCCAGCCCTGACCTCTCTCCTAACCTCCAGTCTCACATCACCATCTGCCTTTTGGACATCTCTAATTAGATGTCCCATAGGCATCTCAAACTCAA
Source organism: Vombatus ursinus (assembly GCF_900497805.2). Lineage (NCBI taxonomy): Eukaryota > Metazoa > Chordata > Mammalia > Diprotodontia > Vombatidae > Vombatus > Vombatus ursinus. Next base: position 10,553,671 of record NW_020948951.1, on the reverse strand, counting down.
TATATCCAAGTCAGAATTTATGGTTTTTCTCTCAAAACTCTCCTCTCTTCTGAACTTTCCTGTCACTGTCAAAGGTAACCCCATCCTCCCAGTCATCCATGCTCACAACATCATTCTCATACTTAGCACCTCACTCAGATCACCCCACATACCCAATCTGTTGTCAAATCTTATTATGTTCACCTTCACATTTCTCTTATTCTTTCCTTCTCTCTTCTCATACAGCCATTGCAATATTGCAAGGATTTCCCTGCCTCCAATCTCTCCCTACTCCGGTCCAGTCTCCATTCAGCTGCCAAAGTGATTTCCCTAAAGAATAATGCTTATTCTATCAATCCCTGCCCTCCTAAATAAACTCGTTTCCCTATTACTTCTGAGATCAAATATAAAATCCTCTCCTTTACTTTCAAAACCTTTCACAACCTCTTACCTTTCCAATCTTCTTACTCTTTACCCCCTTCCATGTACTTAATGATTTAATTACACTGGCTTCCTTGCTGGGCCTCAGACATGGTTGTTTAGCACTTAAAAAATGTTTTTCCCTCCTGCAGGAATGAGGTGAGAAAAGATTTCATCCTCTCCCCATCTTTCCCTTTGTCCTGTTCATTTAGCAGCATTTGCATAATTTCTGAAGTTGCTTGGCCCAAAGACAGCTATTTTTGATCACTCTTGACAAGTTTCTGGTTGAAACAGCAGCTGCCACCAATTAGCCATACTGCAAGAAATAGTTCTTCACAACTCATCTCTGCAACCCTCAATCTCCCACCTGCACTCCCTTCATGCCTGCCTGGATGAAATAACTGTGCCTAGCAGACATGATGAAAGCTATCAGGCCACCACATCCCAGGATCTCAGAACTAAACAGGTACTTAGACCCCTTTTCTGGGAGGTCCTGCTCAAGTCCCACATCCTCCAGGAAGCCTCCTTGATTTCCCACTTGGGCCCCAGCTGTAAGTCTTCTCTCCCAATCTCACATTTCTCAGGGAGATTTGTAAGGCCTCAGCCTCCCTCCCAAAACCACCATTATCATGCCCAGGGTACTGAGACACTACTCCCCACTCCCTTATAATAACAGCTAGCATTAGCTCTTTTGTGGTGACAAAGAATTGGAAATTGAGGGGATGCCCATCAGTTGGGAAATGGCTGATGGAATTCTATTGTGCTATAAAAAATGATGAGCAGGAGGACTTCAGAAAAACCTGGAAAGACTTGTATAGACTGATGCTGAGTGAAATGAGCAGAACCAGGAGAACGTTGTACACAGTAACAGCTCATCTCCTCTCAGCAATGCAAGGATCCAAGACAACTCCAAAGGTTCCATGATGGAAAATGCTATCCACATCCAGAAAAAGAAATATGGAGTCTGACTGCAGATCGAAGCACATTATTTGAGATCTCTTTTTTTTCTTTTGTTTTTGTTTGTTTCTTCCTTCTCGTAGTTTCTCCCATTGGTTCTAATTCTTTACAACATGACTAATGTGAAAATAGGTTCAATATGAATGGATACGTAGAGCCTATATCAGATTGCATGCTGTCTTGGAATGGGGGGAGGGGAGAAATGGAGAGAAAATTTGGAACTCAAAATCTTATGGAAGTGAAGGTTGAAAACCAAAAATAAATTTTAAAAATAACAGCTAACATTTATGTGCTGCTTTAAGGTTTGCAAAGTGCTCATTTGATCCTTATAACAACCTGGAGAGGTAAGTGGCATTATTACCCCCATTTTGCAGATGGAGAAATTGAGGCAGAAACTCATTAAGAGATTTGTCCAGGGTAACACAGCTAGTAAGTGTTTGAGGCTGGATTTGAACTGAGCTCTTCATGACTCCCAGCTCCATTGCTCCTTCCACTGACTAACTAGCTGCCTCATTAGCTTCTCCTCTCAGGGGCCCCTCTACTCTGGACTGAAATGTAGTCCATACTGGGTTCAGTCCTGTGGGAGCCTAAACACTTGGAAGAAGAATCAGACTCCTTTTCCTCACCTTGCAGTTGAGGGAAGTAGGAAAGGAGCTTAGGTTTAGTTAGGCTCATGTCTAGGATCTCCCCAAATGGCAAATAGAAAGGTGCTCAATATACAATGGGACGCTAGGTGGCGCCATAGTGCATAGAGTGCCGGGCCGGAGTCAGGAAGATTCATCTTCTCAAGTTCAAATGTGACCTCAGACATTTACTAGCTATGTGACACTGGACAAGTCACTTCACCCTGTTTGCCTCAGTTTCCTCATCTGTAAAATGAGCTAGAGAAAGAAATGGTGAACCGTTCCAGTATCTTTACCTAGAAAACCCCAAATGGGGTCATGAAGAGTCAGACACGACTAAACAAAAAACAAAAAACAAAAAAACAAAAAAAAAGAACAACTCAACAACAACAATATACAATCTGAATCAGCTTTTGGGGAGGGGAGGGGGAACTAGCTATGGAAAAGCAAGCTAGGTCTAGAGACAAGGGCCTAGCTCAGCTCCTACTTACCACCCATATGTTCTTGGTCAAGCATTTAGCTTCTCTCTGTGTTTCTAGTTCTTCATCTGTAAAAGGAGGGAATTGGATCAAATGGTTCCCTCGGTTTCTTCCGGCTCTAGGACTATCATCCAATGACCTGAAGGATCATCTAATTCAACCCTCTTCTTTTTAATTCAGAAAATAAACGCAGGGGAGAATGACTTGTCCAAAGTCACATAGTGATTCAGTTAAAGCTAGAACTAGAGCCCAGGATTCTTGCTCTGTCTACCAAACCACACAGAACCCTCTAGGTCCAAGGGAGACAGCCAAGATAGAAAGGCCCCTTAGTGTTAGCCGAAGCAATAACCCTGTCTCTGACAGTGATTAGCTCCCCCTAGCCAGACCCCTCACTCTTTGTCCTTGCCCCCAGCCATCCTGATAGCTTCTCCTTGCTGGTACATCTAGAAAATTCTCCTTGCACATTTCTAATTTGATACATCTATGTGAGTGTCCCTCCTACAGATGCAGGGTCAGGGCCTTCGTCTGTGTAATCAATTGAAGACTTGTAATAGGGTTTCTTTCCCTGATATAAGAATAATTATGATAGTATTATGCCCTTATGCCAAAAGGACCTCATGAAATCACAAGAGAATCATGAATTCACAATGTGAAACATAGTACATAAAAATAGATTCACTAAGAAAAAGAAAAAAGAAAAGCCCTTTGCTCCTTTAACCATCTCTTTGTTCTCCCCCAGTTTATGGGAAAAGGTCACAGTGATCTCCTCAGCTTCTATTAGGAGATGAAAGCCCCACCCCAAAGTTTCAGGTCAGGTTGCCCCTTCAAGCTGCCAACTTGAAGCTCAGACTGCCATGCCTCTCACAGCTTCCTACAATCAAAGGCCTCGGGAGACTCAGATTGGTGTGGGAAGACCTACCTAGGACCCCAGGACCACTTCCCCTGGGTCAGCAGACAAAACAATGGCAGTGATGTATTTGAAGACAGCACTAAAAAAATAGCAGAATCAGTGTCATTCATTGTGTGACAACCAACTTTGTTAGATTTAGCTCTTCTCAACAATGCAATGACCTAAGACTCCTGACAGAAAATGCTATCCCCAGCCAAAGAACTGTGGAGTCTGAATGCAGATCAAAGCATACCATTTTCTCTTTTTATAATTTTTTTTGTTTTCTTGTTTTTTTCTTTCTCATGATTTTTCCCTTTTGTTCTGATTCTTCTTTCACAACATGACTAATATGGTTATATTTAATATGATCAAACATGCATTGTCTGTTGGATTGCATGCCACATTGGGGAGGAGGGGGGAAATTTTAGAATTCAAAATCTTATAAAAGTGAATGTTGAAAACTAAAAATAAATAAATAATTTTTTTTAAAAAAAAAAAGAATTAGCATTGCTTCCAGGTAACTGATTTTAAATATGGTTTCACTTTTCTGTTAAGAAAAGTTAATATAAAGAGCTGAAATTAACATTTCTATGGGTCACAATTGCTGTTAGTTTTGCTTTTCTGTCTGGTTTTTAAGGAATCTTTTATTTAGGAAAAGGAGTGTTTAACTTGTAGAGTGGAGTCTAGACAAAGAACACCCTTGAATCCATCCATCAGTCCAAAACAACTCAGTCACAAGGAGATACTGAGGCCCCATTGGTCTATGTCCTACTACCACTGAGATGTTTCCTATGTTGACCTATCCACTCTAACCCTTGAGTCTTATATATGCACCCTCTGACCATGTGCTCTGTGGTCTGGTCCCTACTCAGAGTTCCAGTCTTGCTCCTAGACTCACCAGCTCCCTAAAAGGCCTGTCTCAACCAGGCATCTCCCCTGCTTTTTGCTGTCTAGGTGACCCTATGTTTGGGGGAGGTAGAACCTATCCCTGATGGGTTTTTCCCTGCCCCTAGGAGAATCCTTAGCCTTCTAAAAGTTCAAAAATCCATCCTTTTCCCTACTTCTTTTTTTTATTTTTATTTTCAGTTCCAAATTCTCTCCCTCCCTCTACCCCCTCCCCAAGCCACTGAGAAGGCAAGAAATCTGATATCCATTATACATATGAAGTCACTCAAAACACATTTCCACTTTGCCCATGTCCCACCTTCTTTACTTCTCGCATCCTTACAGTCACTCAGGATCACAACATAATTGATTTCTCATCCTCTCTCACCTCCCTCATCCAATCAGTTACTAAGTTCTATTTATTCTACCTCCATGACATCTCAACCACCATTCCCTTCTCTCCACTCATAAGGCCACCTCCTAGGTGATGGTTCTCATCATCTCTCACCTGGACCATGAAATGACCTCCCTATCAGTCTCCCTGCCCCTGGTCTCTCTCCTCTCCAATCTTTCAGTCATATTAATATCCTTAAAACCCATATCTGACCGTGTCTCAAAAAGCTTCAGTGATTCCCTATTCACTCTAGGATGAATTTGGCATTTAAATCCCTTCACAATCTGGCTCCAGACTCACTTCATATTATTTGCCTTCATGCATTTTCCATTCTAGACAAGTGACCATATTTGCTATTCCCGTACATTACATGTAATTTCCCAGCTCTCCGCATTTATACAGGCTATGCCCCATTCCAGAATGCTCGAAATCTGTCTACCTCATGGAACCCCTAGCTTCCTTCCTTCAGTTTAGGCTGCTTCCTACATGTTTACCTGAGTGCTCTCTCCAACTCTGGAATTATTCCTCCCACCAGTAAAATCTAAGACTCTTGAGCACAGGGATTAGTTTAATTTTTATATTTGTACTCTTGTCTCCACCTCCTGGCTTTCTTCACGTAAAATTCCATGTTCTACAGGAAGCCTTTCCTGACCCCCCTTAATGCTGACAATTTCCCGCTGTTGGTTATCTCCAATTTATCCTGTAGGTAGCTTGTTTATACATAATTGCTCACTCCCATTAGACTCTGATCTCCTTGTGAGCAGGGTTTGGCTTCTGCCTTTCTACGTACCCCCAGTGCTTAGCCCTGTGCCTGGTACGTAGAAGGCACTTAATATATATTCATTGATCTCGTCATATTCTATTCATGTTTGTTTTTTTAACCAGATCTGTGATCTCATCGATTTGGAGAAGTCTTGATAAACTCCCTCTAACTACTCTGCGGATTACTCACTTAGAGAGTTTCCTGAAGCACTGAAATGTCATGAGCCTTGCCCAGGGTGAACTTAATGACATAGACACTAAAAAATGCACTCTCTGTTCCAGGACAAACCGAACTGTTAGCTGTTCCCTGTATGTGCCACCTTTGTGCCTTTGCCCTGGTGGTCCCCCATGTGATACATGTATTCCTTCCTCACCTCTTCTTCTCAGGATCCCCAGATTCCCTCAAAGCATAGCTCAGGTACTCTCTCCCACACAAGCCTTTCTTGAGGCACCCACCGACCCTTCCCTCCCCAGGTATTTTTAGATCTCCTTTCCTTTTGAAATTACTTTATATAATTATTTATATATTGTCTCTACTTATCTACGTGTTATATCCTCCCTCCCCCAGTAGAATATAAGCTTCTTGAGGGCAGAGAGAATTTCGTTTTTGTCTCCATATCCCTGGTACCTGGCACATAGTAAGTGCTCATTTAATCTTGACAGAAATAAGTGAAAGTGTCTTAATTATACTGGGAAGGCTCAGAGTGGGAAAATGACTTGTCTAGGGTACCACAGCCGGTCAGTGGCAAGGCTGGGGCTTTGAACATTAATCTCTTTTCTTTTAGGGTTGGTTTCTCTCCATTGCCCTGCCCTAGAATGGCTGCATCAAGCTGGGTTTTGGGATCTCAGATAGACTAAGGTCTGGGTCAGACTGAACTGGGCTCTGGTCTAGACTGGGCTGTGACATGGGCTGTGCTGGATTTGGCAAAATTTTAGGAAAAATAGGTTGCCTCCCTTCCCATTTCTTCTTCTCCCCTCCTTTTCTGTCAGTTCCCTCCAAAGTACTTACTGGTCATCACCAAAGGGACAAGTTCGGCTCACTCTGGATCCATCCTGTACTGTTGGTAAGTAGCTCTGGGTCCCAGAAAAGGCAAAGAGATGACCTCAGGCATGGGGACTAATGTTCTGGGAGATAGAAGCAGACCCTCTCCTGATTTGAGACGGATAGTTTGAGGGTCTAGAGTGGTCAGGAAAAAGAGGAATACTTGTAGTTTTTAGGACCTCAGAGACTCAATCCCCAAAGCTACTCATTAGAAAAATCATACAATTATCCCTCCACTCTCTGAGCAGCTCAGCTCCCTGTGGGTCAAAGAACAATGACAGAAAACTTCCTAATAATGAGAGCTGTCCAAAAATGAAATTAATAAGCTATCTGGGGGTGGGGAAGGGAAGAGAAGTTACCTATCACTAAAGCACTTCATGCAGAGAATGGATGACTACTTACCCGGGTTGTTGTCGATAGGAATCATGACTTAGATTGGTATTAGACTAGATGACCTCTGAGACATCTTTAGGCTATAACAATCTACGAATATATGAATGAACCTCCTTGGAAAGTACTGAGGTTCTCATGAGGGTAAGTCCTCAAACAGAATCTGGATAACCTCTTATCAGCTATATTGTAGAGGAGTTTCCTTCCTCAAGATAGTAGTTAAACTAGATGATCTCTGATGGTCTTTCCAGTTCTAATAATCAATGAATCCAACTAGGAAGACTCACATAGGCTGGCTAGGTGACACAGTGGATAGAGCACTGGTCTGAAAGCAGAAAGATCAGAGTTCAAGTCCAGCCTAAGACACTTACAAGCTGTGTAACTTTGATCAAGTCCTTTAATGACTTCCTGCCTCAGTTTCCTCGTTTCAAAATGGGGATAATAATAGCACCTACCTCACAGGGTTTTGATGATTAAATGATATATTTGTGAAGCATTCAGCACAGTGCCCGGCACATAGTAGGAACCAAATAGATGTTCATTCCCTTCCTCTTTCCCCTTCCCTCATATAGTAGTGAAACAGCTGGGTGGCTCAGTGGATAGAGCACTGGCCTGGAGTCAGGAAGATTCAAGTTCAAGTCCAGAGTCAGAGACTTACTAGCTGTGTGACCATGGGCAAGTCCCTTAACCTCTGGCTGCCTTAATTTCCTCATCTGAAAAATAAAGACCTACTCTGTTCTGAGGATCAAAGGAGATAGATTTACAAAGCACCTAGCTTCCTGATAGCCTAGGTACAAAAGCCAACCCATGAGGAGAGAGGATTTGCTCTCACTTAGCTTGTCCCATATACCAGTATGGACGACACAGAAGCAGGAAAACTGCTCCCAGCTATTGACTCATGACCCTGCCTCAGCTATTCCAGGGACAATTCTGGCTTTGGTTTTAATCCAACAATTCTCCCCAGCAAGGCAGGGAGTGGGGGAGTTTAAAAAAAAAAGAGAGAGTACCCAGAGTATAAACATAATTCAACTTTGGAACAGGTCGTTGGTTTCAGTTTCACACACACACAAACACACACACACACACACAGAAAAGGAGATTTGAAACAATTTTTTAAAATCACAGAATGATTAGAATAGACTATAGTAATTGATTTTGACTAGTACATTCAGTTTAGAAACTAATACTCAAGTTTCATTGGGATTTCTACAAAGTTTCTTTGTAGGACCAATTTCATTTTATATTTTCACCTATACTGAACATAGTCCAATTAACTCCAAGTGGGCTTTTTTCTTTCCATTGTGCTCTCTCTCTGCTGGTTATTCTTTCCTTAGCAGCCTATTTCTGTGGATGTTGAAGCTACAACTAATCCGGTAGCCACCATACTGCTCTTTGGGTGCCCAGGAATGGGGAAATGTCAGCTGCCTCTCAAGAGCTTGCAAGGTCCAGTGCCAAAGGAAAAAAGACACAAACAGGAGATGGCCTTAGCCCAGGCACACGCTTGCCTAGAAGGCCATGAACTAATGGCTTGCTGCTAGATGGGAGGAAATGCATGCCCCACCCAACCCTCCAGACGGCTCAGAGTCAGGCCTTGCAGAAAACACATAAAGGAGCTCAAAACAGTCAGTCAACAAGCATTTATGAAAGGCTTACCATGTGCCAGGCTCTATGTGCCAGCTACTGTACTAAGTGCTGAAAATACACCACTCCAGCCCATTCTCCACTCAGCTGTCAAATTGATTTTCCCCAAGAGAAGATCTGACCATGTCACCCCCCCCCAATAAATTCCAGTGGTTGCCTGTCCCCTCTAGGATCAAACATAAAACCACCTGTTTAGTATTTAAAGCCCTATATAACCTGGCTTCCTTCTACCTTTCCAATCTGCTTATACCTTGCTCCCTGTCACATACTGCTCAATCCAGTGACACTGATGTCCTTGCTCTATACAACACTCAATCTCCCCACTCCAGGCATTTTCGGGTCATTTTATAGCTGTCCCCCATGCCTGGAATTCTTTCCCTCCTCATCTCCATCTCCTGCCCTCCCTGACTTCATGCCCCAGCTAAAATATCACCTTCTACAAGAAGTCTTTCCCAACCCCCCTTAATTCTTATACCTTCCCTCTGTTGATTATCTCCCTTTTATCCTGTATATATCTTGTTCGAACTTAGTTGTTATGCTTTTCCACAATTAGACTGTGAATTCCTTTAAAGCAGAGGCTTTTTTATCTCTCTTTGTAACCCTAGTCCTTAGCTTAGTGCCAAACACATAGTAGGTTCTTAATAAATGCTTCTTGACTTAACTTGACACATAAAGTGATTCACAATAATCAATCACTTAGTCAAATAAGCATTACATGCCAGACATTGTGCAAAGTGATGAAGATACAAAGAAAGTCAAAAATCATCCCTCCCCTCAAAGAGCAGATAGTCTAACAGGGAGACAACATGTAAATAACCCAGTACAAAAAATATATGTACGGAGCAGATCAAGGTAATTGGAAAGAGGAAGGCATTAGCAACTGGGTGAACCAGGAGAGACATCCTGTATGGTACATGGTGAGATTTAATCTGAGTTTTGAAGAAGGCAGAGAAAAGCCAAACTAGGTAATTGAAGTTTACTCTGGAAGTAACTGGGACAATATCCCCATCTACAATCGACAGAATCCTCCTGTTTCTCTGGGGGCTACCACTTTGCCAGGGAAGGAGTGTTCCACACAATCTTCTCATGCGGTCTGCACTCCCTGCCAGAAATGAAACACACACAGGGGGCTACTAGGAAGGCAACCCCAAGTCTCCAAAAAGAGGAATAAAAAGCAGACCACTTTATTAGCAGAGTATAAAGTCCAGGTCTCATGCTGTCCCATATCACAGCTTTTGGCTCATTGCTGTTGTTTCCTTTCAGCAGCACCAAGAGCCATGGGTGTAATCCTCTTCTTTCATCAAGAAGAACATTGCTCCAAAAATTCCCCTTCTTTAGTGCCTCCTCTTGAACTCGAGGTTACTTGCAAGGCAATCACTGTGGCTGGTGTGTCCCAGGAAATCTAGGGAAGGATGGGGCAGAAGAAAGGACACTGAGTCAGGAATCCTGCCTTCGACATTTCCTCCCTGGGTAAACTCGGGCAAGTCACTTAATCTATGTGGGCCTCAGTTACTGTATCGGTAAAATGAGTGAGTTAAGGTACATCTCTGAGGTTCTTTTCAGCTTTGTAACTGTAAACCTATGCTTCCTCCTCTAGATAGAATTTGACGACGATTCTTCCAGAGAAAGAACTGATAAATAGAAGTATGTATAAAGTAATTTTACACACACACACACACACACACACACACACACACACGCCTATTTGTGTAATATGTCTATTTGTGTCTAATGGTAACCATCTCTGGGGTAGGGGTGAGGGGAGAAAAAAAAGAAAAGAAAAAAAGAAATTTATATGATCATTTTATTATAGATTTAAAAGGAATAGCAAGTTGTACGCAATAGTTTTGCAGTTTCAAGTGCAATCATCTTTCTTTATTATACTATGTTATGGAAATGCTTGTTTTATTCCATAAATTAAAAATAAAATAATTTTTTTAAAAAAGGTGATTCTGAATGGGAAATTTCCTTTCTCTGGATAGGTTAGATTTCTACACTCCCAAACTTGGGGTTAACCTCAAGGCAAGCCCTAAGACTATTACTGTCCAGGAAATCCCCATTTCCTGGCTAGATAGTTAGATTATTGAATTTTTCAGCCTAGGAAATACTAACTGCCCTCCTCCCATCTTCTACATAGGAGGCTAGAATCCAGGAACAATATCATCCAGGAAATCCCCTTTGTTCTACACGAGTAAACATATCCAACTCTATCATGGATCTGTCCAAAGACACCATTAAGGGCTTCCTCTGTTCTCAGGATCTCTCCAGCTAAAAGGCAGAAAGTGAAAAAAGTAGGGGAAGACTCTTTTTTTAAAGACCAGTGAAAACAGGCATCTCCTTTCTCAAGACACCACCTTCCCAATAGCCCAAGCCAACCACTTAATCTTTGTGATAACCCCAGCCACTGAGACATTCACCAGATGTCTTTTTTATACAAATATTCTATAGGGAGATGCTCATCAAATCCCCTCAAAAAAAGATAGCTAGTGGATACAATGGATAGAGCACAGGACTTGGAGTCAGAAAGATCTGAGTTCGAATCATGCCCCATACTTTGCCTAAAGATTTTCTTCTGGTCATTGTCTGGGCTTGGATTGCTCAGAATGAGTGTAAATAGCAATTGTTTCTGTTTTGGTCAGAAATTCTAAGGGTCTTCCCCTCCCAAATTTTTTTTTTGACTAGGTAAAAGAGGCCATTCTTTGCCTCAGTTGTTACCAAGCCTTAATCATTGAATAGGCATTGCCTCAGTCAAACTGAGATCTGGGAAAGACTTCAGCTTAAAGAGGTAAAAGTCTCCTACTTCATCCAGGGCCATCTCCAGTCCTTCTGGGTCTCGCCACTAGACCCAGATGGCTCCTGAGGGAGAGAGTGAGGCTGGTGACTTTGCACGGCTCTCCCTCACTTAAATCCAATTCTCTTGCATGTCATGACATCAGCTTTCTAACGTCATGGTCCTCTTTAAGAACGAAAGACAAACAACAACCAATGATACTGTGTACAACTTATCCTGATTCTACTAACTTCATCTTGCATCAGTTCATGTAAGTCTTTCCAGGTTTTTCTGAAACCATCCTACTTGTCATTTCTTACAGCATAATAATATTCTATTTCAATCATATACCACAGCTTGTTTAGCTATAAATATTTCTGTACAAATAGGTCTGTTACTTTTTTTTCTTTTGTTCTTTGGGATAAAGACCCAGCAGTGGTATTGCTGGATCAAGGATATACACAATTTTTTGGTCCTGTGGGCATAGTTTCAAGTTGCTCTTCAGAATGGTTGGATCAGTTCACAGCTCCACCAACAAAGCATCAGTGAAGAGTCGGACATGACTGAACAACAGTTCAACTATTTATTTCCTCCACAAGAAAGAAATGCTTAGCTCAAGAGTTTCACAAGCTCCAGTTAACAAAAGAATTGCCATAAGCAGCAGTAAATCACTGATTGGGGGGTGGTGTCACATCTGGAAATGACTATGATCTAAAAACAAAAGATAGCAAAAAAAAAGTTTTAAATAAAAAAAAAGGAAGAAAGAAAATTCCTACTGTTTCTTTGTCGCTGTATCTGATAGCTGCTTCACAGAAAGCATTTACCAGAAATTTGCAAGAGAGATTCTTACATAAAATACATGCCAGCAGTGTCATTAACTGGAGACAATGCTACCTTGACAGCATTACAAAGTAAGATGGATTTCTGCCACCAAATAGCACTAAAGAAAAAGGTGGTAATAATAACAATCACAGTAATAAGAATAGCTCACACTTGTATAGGCCTCTAAGGACAGCTAAGTAATTTCCTCATAGAGTTGTTGTGAGGGAGGCAGTACAATCATTTCCCCCATTTTGTATTTGTAACAGGGAGTGATCAGAGCCCTCCCCCATCTTCTAGAATGAAGCACCTCCATTCTAGGGGCTGGGCCTGTGTTCTCTGATTCTCGGGGGAGAGATCTATCTTCCTGCTCAGCTCTAAAGGACTTGTTCTTTCAAATGACTAAACAATCTCTTACTGGTCCCCATGACTATGAGCTGTTGGAGATGATTAGCGATGAAGCCCAGAAGATTAAATAATAGAGAGAAGGGAAAGCTTCTTCTGCTTTGGATAAGCAACACAATTCTCCCTTTAGACTTCCAGTGGGATGGCAGCTTGTTGGATGAAGAAGGGAATCTCTTCTCCCTTCTCCCCTAAAGCAGCTAAAATGACTGTATATAAATGACAGTAAGTAAATGTGCTCGCCTGGGTTCCTCTGTGACTGAATAAGTCTCTGGCAGCCTCTTCTGCTTTGTGTGTCTTTCCTGGGGCAAAAATGGCCAAACAACAACCCTAAGATGGAAGTTTCCTGTCAGTTCTACTTGATGCTACCTTGTGAGTCAGGAGGTTGGGATTTCCCAGGTGCTGAAGGTGATGCTTTGGGCAATTACATCCTTCTCACAAGAGAAGCCCAGCATGGAGAATAACCCCTTGCATGCCTGACTGACCAGAAGACAAAGACCTTGAGTAGCTACTTCCATGGTCAGATTCCCATGAATGTTCACTCCTCATTCTTCTCCAGGCTTTACTCCTAATCACCCAATTTCTTTGTCCACCAGGACCCAGCACCCTTCTCCACCTGCAAGACCACTCCACACATGTTCCCCTTCCTCTGATTGATCAATTTCTCCTGGAATCTCCATTTTAGGGAAAGTGCCTAGCTCAGTTCTGTCCCCTCCTTCTTCACTACTTCATTCTTCTCTGGGCTCTCTGCTCCTGAGTCTCCAAGGTTCTTCCTCCCCTCACTTCCAACAATCCCCAGTGAGTACCTTCATCCTCTCAAATACCCCTTGCTTTTCAGCTTCCTTTTCTGGGAGCCGCTTCCATTGGACTGTAAGTTCTTTGAGTGCAAGGACTATTTTTGGTTTTGCTTATATTTGTATTCACAGCTCTTAGCACAGTTCCTAGTACTTCAGAAGCACTTAATAACTACTTGTTGACTTGTTGACTTGAATTTGAAATATCTGTTTTGTAGTCCTACAAGTCTTCCAGGAATCTTTATGTCTCCAGAGAGTATAATAGGGGCAATGGCTATAGTTCATAATTTAAATATGTGTTAATAAGTACTTCTGAGTCTTTTGTGTTTTAAGCATTTGATTTATAGTGAGAGAAATAAGTAGCTGTCCTATACCTGATGTCTGTGCACCTACATGGCACAGTGGATAGAGCACAGGTCCTGAAGTCAGGAAGACTCACCTTCCTGAATTCAAACCTGGCCTCAGAGACTTACTGGCTGTGTGACCCGAAGCAAGTCACTTAACCCTGTTTGCCTCAGTTTCCTCATCTATAAAATGAGCAAGAGAAGTACATGGCAAATCACTCTAGTGTCTTTCCCAGAAAGTCCCAGATGGAACCACAAAGAGTCAGACATGTATGAAACAACTGAACAAGAACCTGATATTTATTGCTTGGTACCTTGAATAACTTTTTCAGAAAGGACATTATTAATCCCTTTTGGGGAGACTTGAGTCTTTTTACTCTTTCCCCCCTTCCTTCCCCCATTGTTGTTGTTGTTATTATACTACTCTGTGGTTCAGAGACACTGGCCTCCTTGCTGTTTCTCAAACATTACAATCCATCTGCAGACTCTGGGCATTTTCACTGGCTATCCTCCATTCCTGGAGTGGTCTCCCTTCTTCCTGCCATCTCCTGCTCTCCTTGGCTTCCTTCAAGTCCCAGCTAAAATCCCACTTTCTACAGGAAGACTTTTTGATCTGCTTAAATTCTATTGCCTTCTCTTTAGTGCTCATTTGCAATTTGTCATGTATATATCTTGTTTGTACATAATAGTTTACATGTTGTCTCCCCTACCCCAATTAGGCTGTGGGCTCCTTTAGCAGGGACTGTCATTCGCCTTTCTTTGTATCCCTAGTGCTTTGCACAGTCCCTAGCATATAGTAAGTGCTTAATAAATGCTTGTTGACTATTTTAAAGGTTTTCCATGGCACTGGAACATAATGAGCTAGGTAGGGGATTGGGGGAGCCTGACCCACTCTTTTAAAGGTCAGGCTCCTTTAAGATGTTACCCATAGCCCAGGGGACATCACTATCCCACAAGGGACCCCAGCTCTAGCCTTAATAAACTGAGTTCAGTCTTAGAGGATACAATAAGACAATGTGGTAATGGAAAGAGTTATTCCGATGATGGCAGCAAAATACCATCAGATATGATTGATCAGAAGCATTGTAGCATTGCTGTACAAGATTTAAGCATAAGGCATTCCATATTCACAAAAGCCTCAGGAAAGTGATGAGTCTCAATTATAATAATATGACTGCATGACTCAACAAGCAAATGACTATGAATCAGGTAGAAAGATTCAAACTAACGGACATAAGTTGTGTTTGAAAGCAAAAGCAGAGAAGGAATGTGGAATATAAGACCAGCTATTTAAAATATTGAGGCTAAAGGTTTCTATTATAAGGATATAGTATGAGGGTGACTACTGGATCTCCAGTGGATTCCAAACACTGACCAAATCTTTCATGGGTCCTTATCATTATCAATGTTCCCTTTGTCTCATAGGCAGCTAGGTGATGTAGTGGTTAGCACTTGGGACCTAAGTCAGGAAGATAGTTCAAATCCTATCTCCTATACTTAGTAGCTGTTTTACCTTAGGCAAATCACTTAACCACTCTCCCCCACAGTTTCCTCACCTGTAAAATGAGGATAATGATAGCACCTACCTTCCAGGGTTCTTGTGAGGATAAAATGAGATAATTGTAAAGGACTTGGCAAACCTTAAAGTATTATATAAATGTTAGCTGTCATTATTATTGGGGTTGTGATTTAAAATCATGTAATCAATCATCAACAAGCAATTATTAAGTGCTAATTCTGTATCAAGCATTGTGCTAAGCACTGGGGATACCAAAGAAAAAGAAAAACGTCAAAAATGGTCTCTGCCTCCAAAGAGCTCACTTTCTAATGAGGGAGACTATGGATAAATAGGTAGGAACATACAAGATTAATACAGAGTAAATGTAAAGATTGGTGTGTCATTTGAAAGGACATGTCCTTTAGAGCAAAGCAGGAAGATAGCTCTCTCCCCAGAAAATCAGAGTGTGCTGGTCCAGACCCATAGGAAGTACTCCATTCTAGAAGATGGAGGAGGGCCCTGATCACCCCTTCTTACAATATAAAATGAAGAGAAAGATGAGTCTTCCTGATTCCAGGCCCGGTGCCCTATCCACTGTGCCACCTAGCTGCCCCTCCAAGATGGGCTGTGTTTATTTAAATAGCAAATCCACATACAGATGTGTCATGACACACTACACTTGCATCATGTTTAATCTTGAAGCATAAATATAGCTTTCAAAGTCTTAATTTGCTTTAGGGCTGAGATTACCTATTTTTTTTCAAATCTATGTCAATTTAATTTTGCTTTTCTCAGTATTCTCTCCTTTTCCCCTCTCCCGCATCTTGGCCTTCTTAGTAACAATGGTAAGAGGAAAAGAATAATTACTTTCCCTTCTTTTTCATTATCCATCTGCTCTGTCTTTTTCTTCATTCAGGGATCACTGAATGGGTGTTGCCTCAGTCAAACTGAGACTTGTTAAAGACTTTAGCTTGAAAAACCCAAAGTCTCCCACTGCATAGGGGCCATTTCCAGTTGTCCTGATCCATATCTGTCCATTGGACCCAGATGGCTCCAGAGGAGAAAGTGAGGCTGATGACTCTGCGCAACCCTTCCTCACTTAAATCCAATTCACTTGCATGCCATGGCATCACCTTCCTGATGTCATGGTTCTCTTTGAGAATGAAGGACAAACAGCAACCTTTTCTTTATAAGACTTCTCTGACTTCAATTTCTCCCACTCTATCTCTCTTTCCTGGATCACTTTCCTCCACTACAAAAGACTTTCTCAGAGAGGAGCCAAACAGGCAATCTTTCACTGGTCCCCATGACTATGGACTCTTGGATTGGCAATGAAGCCAAGAAGAACCAAGGAGATTAAATAATAGAGGGAAGAGAAAAGCATCTTCTGCTTTGGAGGTAGTAATATGGCCTTGGAATGTGCCTTGTCTGGCACATAGTAAGCACCTAATAAATGCTTGTTGATTGATTAATAGTTCTGGAAGGGACCTTAGAGTCATTTTGTCTAACCTCCTCATTTTACTGATGAAGACACTGAGGCCAAGAGATGATCCCAAGGTCATGTTGGTAATAAGTAGCAGAATCAGGGATGTGAACTAAGTGCTCATGACTCCAAGTTTAGCACTCTTTACTCACAGCAGAATGCTAAGTACAAGGCTGGGTGGAAGGTGCATATTCTATCTGCACTTAGTTATTTTTCCAGTTGACTGCTAAAGAGAATAGTCACTTTCAAGTTAGGTAAACATGGTTTTCTTATATTAAGAATATAAGTGAGAATTTGTCATAATAAATATATGTACACATACATACATATATTCATGCATGCATGTATGTATTTATATGTATACTCACATAAGATCAAAAGCTATTCCTCAATAGAGTGTTCACAGAACATGAAGACTTTCTCAAAAGTAAAATTGCAAACTGTTTACAATTCTATGAAAGAGCTCTAAAAAATCACTAATCATAAGAGAAATGCAAATTAACCCCCCAAAATGGCAAAGATGACTAAAGATAAAATAGTCAATATTGGAGGGGATGTAGAAAGACAGGAATGTTTTCAGTGGAGCTATGGATTGCTACAACCATTCTGGAGAGCAATATGCAACCAAATACTGAAAGGAGACCTTTTGTGATAGCAAAGAACTGGAAATAAAGTAGATACGTATGAACCAAGGAGTGGATAAATAAATCGTAACATATCAACATAAAAGATCATCGATGCTTTGTAAAAAAAAAAAAAAACGACAAACATGATTAATACAGAGAACCATGGAAAATTTCATAAGAACTGATGCAAACTGAAATAATCAGAAACAAAAAAATATGCAACAATGTCAATATATTACATTAGAAACAAAATTGTTCATTTTAGCACTTACAATTACTTTTTTTGTCAAGAACTCCTCTCCCTATTTATGGTTATGAAAAGTTTATGTTTTCCTGTTTCTTCAGTTTATTGAGAATATGACCTTTAATATCTGGGTTGTTTATCCATTGGTCTAAGCCTAATTTCTACAGCAGTTTTTGTTGAATAGTGAATTCTTGTCTCAGAAGCTAGCATTCTTGGGTTTATTGGGCACTGTGTTATTATGTTCAATTTGTATCCAACCTGTTTTACTGATCAACTTTTATATTTTTTAATCTGTACCAAATGCTTTTAATAATAACTGCTTTGTAGTAGAGTTTGAAATCTGGCATTTGAGGTCTCCCTCCTTCCCACTATTTTTCATTCTTTGCCTTGAGATTCTTCACCTTTTGTTCTTTCAGAAGAATTTTGTTATTATTTTGTCTAGTTTTATAAAGTATGCCTTGGTAGTTTGGCTTGATGCTGAATCCACAAATTTAGGTTGTATTGATTAGCAAATTAATTAAGTAGTATTGTATTATATTACCATGGCCCATCCATGAGCAATTGATTCTTCTTTAATCATTTATTTCTTCCTTCATTGCTATATAATGAGTTTTAACTTTTTTTCAGTACTTTCTTCCCCCAACATCTTCTCCTTAGGATCAAAGGTGAGGAAAGATCTGTATTTTCCTCTTCTTTATTCATCAGTTCTTTTTACTCCTTCTTGGGGCTGCCCTAACTTCAGCCTTCCCCTCCCCCCTCTTTGTCTTCCTTTGCCCTTGGATCACCTACCACAGAAAAGCTCCACATGGGGGAGCTTTCCTCTTCATTCCACACTGTACTCGAGGATCAAAAATTCTTAACTAAACAAATGTGGAAGAAACAAACATCACTATGTTTTGTCTAATGTCTATTGGATACATATTTATTACTATTAGGAGCAATTTCAGAGAGAGCTGTTGGACTGGCAAAATTTTTTTAACATTCAAAGATCTCTTATTACAAACAATTTCTAACTAGGAGATAAAGCATAAAATAAAGATATAAAATCAAAAGCAGTTAGGATGGATCATGAGTAGCTAGTAAGTACAAAGAAGAGTGATAAAGACAGAATATACAGTTGTCAAATACCATTTTAGAAGATCTTACAGTTACTGGAATTGGACACGCCATCTGTTCTGGTTCCCTGATCCTTCCCTCCGCTTTTTGGTTTGCTTCCCTGGCTTCCTCCAAGACTCATCTCAAGTCTTACCTTCTCCAAAAGGCTTTTCATGATTTCCCTCCTCCTCTCCCCAGCTACTAGGGCCTTTTCTTTTCAGAGAAAAGGATTTCTTGGATTTCTAGTTCATCTTGTTTTGCATGCAAGAAATACGGAGCATAAGGAAAAATAAGAGTGGAAGGGTAGAAGGAATTCACTGTTTCAAATCAGAAGTCTAACATTGGTCAGTATGGTTGGGAGGGTGGAGTTCACTCTCTAGTACTTAAACCTGTCCACTCTTTTCTCCCTTCTGGGAAGGGAAAGAGCTATCTTCCTTCCCAGGTTTCACTTATATTCTCCTTTGGTGGTGGTCTTGAGTGTCATCATTTTTTTATGGTCTCTGGCCTTTCCTCTCTGCTCTCTCCCTCCTTTCAAGAGATTTAATTAGCCATACTCTATTATTAGCTCATCCTTAACCTATAGGTGCTATAATGGCACTCAAGTTTACTTGGTCCCTTTCTCTGCTATTTGATGGAATATATATATATAGATATATAGATAGATAGATAGATAGATATATCCGATAATGAGCTAAGTAGTACAGCGGATAGAGTGCTATGCCTGGAGTCAGGTAGACCTGAGTTCAAATCTAGCCTCAGGCACTAGCTGTGTGACCCTGGCAAGTCACTTAACCCTGTTTGCCTCAGTTTCCTCATATTTTAAAATGAGCTGGAGAAGAAAATAGCAAACTACTCCAGTATCTTTCCCAAGAAAACCCCTGACTGGATCGCAAAGAGTTAGGCAGGACTGAAAAACATCTGAACCACAGCAAATATCAGATAAAAAAGTATTAATACAATCACAATAGGCCAGGGACCCCAGTTAGAGAAATTCTTACCATTTAGACAGAGGTTCAACTCTCTGCCAGATTTTAAATTTTCCATATTTCTAGTTTCTTAGCTTCTTTTTATTTGGGGTAAAATCAGGATACAGTAAATGTTTAGATTTTTGAAAAATGTGAGCAAATTATATTACAGTGCCTATATATAATTAGATAGTCATGAGAAGGAGAAACTGGGGAAAGAATAGATTTTTTTTTGGAACTTCCTTCAGTTCTGGAAGAGGTGATTATAACTGGCAGCTTCAGTTCAGGACCTGTGTTTCAACATGAAAACAGGGACATTGACAACCCACTTCAGTCCTCCCTTCTCTGATGCAGCTCAGCTCTCCTTTCCCTTTTTCTTTTCACCTTTTGCCCCTGTGTCATTCTTTCTTTCTATTTCTTCTCCTCAATCCTCAGTCGGGGGTGGTTTCTGTCTCCACCAAACTGCTGTGGCCGACTACTACAGTCTCCACCCCCACCCCACCCCCATAACCTCCTTCCCTGGTTGTCTCACTCTGCTCTCTCACAGATTTAAAAACACACAGGCATGACTCAAGTCTGCCTTCCGGCTCAGAGATGGCAATAGTCCAAATCATTCTCAGGGCTAAAAGGAAATATGTATCCTCATAAACTACAAAACCCAGGATTCCAGTCTGTTCTCAAACCCCTATTGCAAAAAGCTAAAGTGAAAGATTTGTGCTTTGGACTGGCTTGTTTTGAGTATGGTGTGGAATGAGAAGGAAAAAATTACTCTGTAACTCCTCTCTGAGAAAGTTTTCTGTAGTGGAAGAAAGTCCTCCAAGAAGGAGAATAGAATGGGGGGAAATGAAGTTGAAAAAGTCTTAATGAAGAAAAGAACAGAGCAGATGAATAAGGAAAAAGAAGGGAAAGTAATTTTTCTTCCCCTCTCACCTTTGTTTCTAAGGAAGCCAAGATGGGAAAGAAGAAGAGGGGAAAGAGAGAGTACTGAGAAAAATAAAATTAAATTGACATAGATTTGAAAAAAATAGGTAATCTCAACCTTCAGCAAATTAAGAATTTGAAAGCTATGATTATGGCTCAGGATTAAATATGATGCATGTGTAGTGTGTCATGACACATCTGTTTGTGAGTTTGCTATTTATATGTAGCCAGTCTTGGAGGGGCAGTTAGATGGCACAGTGGATGGAGCACCAGGCCAGGAGTCAGGAAGACTCATCTTCTTAAGTTCAAATCCTGCTTCAGAGACTTACTAGCTATGTGACCCTGGGCAAGTCACTTAATCCTGTTTGCCTCAGTTTCCTCATCTATAAAATGAGCTGGAGAAGTAAATGGCAAACCACTCCAGTGTCTTTGCCAAGAAAACCCCAAACAGGGTGGTGAAAAGTAAGAACAGGACTGAAAAACTACTGACCAACAACAAAAAGCCATGGTGGGGAGGAGACTGATCAACAGATGAACAATAAACTTGATTCTCAAAATGCGTGTACACACACACACACACACACACACACACACAAACACAAACACATTTGGAAAAGGGGCTTATGGGTAGAAGATATAGAAACCAAGCAGAGAGAAAGTTAGGAAAGTAGGAAGGAAGAGCAGCAGAAGTCATTCCAAGCAAGAGAGGAGAATATAGAAGCATAGAGAGAAGGCAACTACTATAGCTACCATGAATCCAGAGCAAGGACAGGGCATGCGGGAAGACTGGTGAACAGCTGCTTAAAGTTAAGCCAGGCGGGCCTGTCAGAGGGTTTGGATGGAGCCTGGAGTCCCTCCCACCTCTTAGCAAAGTCACTGGTCTCTTTTCTCATTAGCCAGGTGAGCCAGCTGGTTTATTCCTTTCAATGTGAATTTTATTTATCCATCAATGAGGAGCTTTCAATGTGAATTTTATTTATCCATCAATGAGAAGCTAATGCTGGGGTCCACAAGGTCAAGGAACACTTGTTCTTCCCTGGTCTGCATGTAGATATTTGGTTTACCCAATTCTAAATCAAAAAAACTGCTTTAGGGTCAAATTCAAAGAAATTTGAAATTCACATTTCCAGCATCTAAACCTTCTAAAATGTTTCATTCACTAAAGTCATTAACCCAACATACGTCTTCCCAACACACACTTAGAGTCAAAAGATGATTTCTTTCCTAAAGTAAAATATCTTGCTTTGCTCCGTTAAAGCCTGCAGTTCTTGCCATCTTACAATATTATTTGTAGGGGTATATGAATTCTGAATAGATTGCCAGGTTTGTACAGTCCAATATCAGTTTTATACTTTGCCGAATGAATTCTGATTCTAAATTACCTCCAAGCTCACAGGTTCTATCTGAACCACACATTTCATCTTCCTAGAACAAAGAACACAGTCTCTTTTATCTTCTTATTTGTAAGCATTAGATAAAATACACACACACAGCTTAGCATTTCTGCTCCCTAATGAGGTTTTATGGTAAATTCAAGTTGCCTAAGGAACCTGTCTCTATTAAGAAGGGCTTTCTTTTCACATACTCATTGATTCATTAACCCCTACCCTGGGGTCCTGGAGATGACATTATTAATAGAAATCAGATTGAGGCTTGCAAGTCCAGAATTCATCAAAAAGGGATGAGGTAACAAAGGTACTCAATGTACAATACAAATTTGTAGGGACATGTAATTTATTCTCCCCCTCCCCACAGAGAAAGAATATTGAACATAAAAGAATCTCAGCACACATTAACAGAATGACTACAACGTAATTCAGTAACAACACATAACCATTGATAACAATTGTCTCAGAGGCTAATATTTAAGCATCTGGAGGCGGGGAATAGAGGAAAATACTGGACCTGTAATTGGGAAGACCTGAAATCATATCCCTCCTCAGGCACTTAATTGGCTTCTGAGATCTAGAGCTACGTTTCTATGATGTCTTCAGTGTATGGAGAGAGGTGAGGCAGCTCCCCAAAAGAGGTCAAAAAGCCCAGCCTTTGCCACCCCTTCTTCAAGGCACATGTCTCAGAGCTCCTGTCCTAGTGTGGAGGCCAGAACTGTCATCGCAGCTCTAGATGACCACCTCTCATATTTAATCAAACCCAAGCCCTTCATGAGCCTTTACTGAGGCATCTTGGTTACACAGTGGATGGAATGCTGAATGTGGAGTCAGGAAGACCTAAGTTCAAAACCTGTTTCAGAACCTTGCTTGGCTGAGTGATGGGAGGCAACTGACAACCTCAGTTTCTCATCTGTAAAATTAAAATAATACTATCTCCTATCTCACAGAGTTGTTTTGAGGACCAAATGAGATAAAATATATACAACATTTTGTAAACTTTAAAGCACCACTCAAATGCTAGTTAATATTATTAAGCCTCATCAGAAAATTAAGGAGGTTTTCAATACCACTAATCAGTCATTTTAAATTATACCTGATTCGAGACTGTCTAATCTAATGCCAATCTTAGGTCAGTCTTCTTTTCAGTAGCTGTCCTCTGTTGCAAAAGCTTCATTTTCTAGTAGCCCATTCTTGCCACCATCAGAAATGCAACTAAATGCTTCAGTGGGTGCTGCCACTGCTGAGTTTGTAGACCACTGGACCTTTCAAACTCACAAAGTTACATATTCAAGGAAAGGAAACACAAAAGAGAAAGAGCCCAACGCTAGGGATAGGCTTACCTAGGCAATACATATGCTCAAGGCTGCACAAGGCCAGGCGGGAGATAGAGGCAATCACTCTTTCCTACAACTGACTCTTGGGATGCAGCTCAAAACAGTCTACACCTCTTTGTAGCCAGAGAGAAAGAGAAGCAGAGGGACAAGGCAGTCCCTTTTGTACAACCACTGAGTTACCAGATCCTCTGACTCAGCAGCCAATTCAGGAACTCTTCATTATATCTTTGATTGATGATTCATACACAGTCAGAAGCAGTTACATACACACACACACACACACACACACACACACACACACACTTCCACATGATGGCCTAAAATCAGGAAAGGTGTCAGAGCATGCTTCATGAGGGTGAGAAAGAAGATCCTCAACTACTTTTACTGCATATAAAACCTGATAGCCAGCAGAAACGTTAAGCTGTGTGCATTTTATCTACTGCCTACAAATAAAGAGAAGATAAGAGAGACTATGTGTTCTTTATTCTAAGATGAAATGTGTGGTTCAGATAGAACTTGTGGGCTTGGAACTAATTTAGAACAAGAATCCCCTTGGCAAAGTGTAGAGCATAGTTTAGGGCTTTGTAAGCCTGGCAATGCACCCAGAATCCATATAGCTCTACAAATAAAATTGCAAGCTGGTAAGAAGCTCAGGCTGTAATAGAACAATGGAAGGCATTTTACTTGAGGAAAGAAATCATCAAGCTTTTGACTCTGCACATATGAGGTGGAAAGAAACATGTTGGGATAACAACTTCAGTAAAAGAAAATGTTTAGAAAGTTTGGGTTACCAAATTTCTTCGAATTTGTCACTAAAGTAGCAACAAATTTTTATTTAGAATCAAGGTTTATGATCATGTCTAATAATTATTAACATTAATCTTTTTAATCATGTCTAGTTATCATGTGAGATACATCATAACATAAAGATTATTTGTCAAAATTTCCATAAATTTTTATGAACTTGTTCACTAGAGTACAGATGTGTCTGGGTGGAAAATGTGAAACCTGCTTTGGGTCAAAAGATAATTTGGCAAAAGTAATTACCATTTTTAGACCGTAGATCTATAAGGAATCACAGGAGCCCTTCATTTTCTAGATGAGGAAAAAGAATTCCAAGGGGGTTAAGTGACTTTGGCCGAGATTGTACAGGATTAAGTGACAGAGGTGAGATTCTCTGACTCCAGAATTTGTGTTCTTGCCACTGAACCATTCTGGCAGAATTCAGTTATTACTTAAAGATTTGGTGCAAGTCAAATGGGATATAAATTCACTTTTGACATGACTCCAATTGGAGCTGTTTCATCGATGCTTGGAACTTAAATATGAGTTTATATCAATGCTATTTGGCATATACACTGAATTTCATGCCTTTTTCTCTGTGGTGGGATTCTAGATTCATCCACGTGTACTGTTTTGGGGATCTCAGACATCAAATAATTTTTACTCTTGCTCCCAGATTGCATTAAAGATCTATCCCCATCTTCCTCCATTCCCAAGAACCTAGAATAGAGGAGAAGTGGAATGGAGAGGACAGGCTATTCTGTCTTACTCTTTCTCTAGTTGCTTCTTTTTGTCTTGGAAGCAGGGATTTTGTGTTGTTTTATTTAAGCTGTCTCCTTCTTTCTTTTTCTGGCTGGGAATGAACTTGGGTACAACCTCTCTCTCTCTCTCTCTCTCTCTCTCTCTCTCTCTCTCTCTCTCTCTCTCTCTCTCTCCTCTCTCCTCTCTCCTCTCTCCCCTCTCTCCTCTGTCCTCTCTCTTTCATTTCTCCTTCTCTCCTCTCTCCTCCTTTCCCTCACCTCTACTCCCCTTCCCACTCTCCCCTCTCCCCTCCTTTCCACTCCTCTCATCTTTTTTCCTCTCTTCTCTCCTCTTGTCTCCTCCTCCTCTTTGCTAGTTGAGTGATGCCTGAGCAAGTTACATCTTCTTTCAGGCTCTGTTTCCTCATCTGTAAAATGAGGATAATAATAGCACCTATCTTCCCAAATGGCTGTGAGGATAAAAACAGGTACTTTGTAAAGTACTTTGCAAACCTTAAAATGCCATATAAGTGATTATTATTGTTATTGTTAATAATAATATGTAATAATTAATATTAAAGTTCTTAAGAGCTCCAATACTTTCTAGCAAGAACAGTCCAATAGCACCTTGGAGAATGTATTTTAATGCTCTGAACCATCTTTACAGAGATGTTGTCACTACAAATTGCATCCTTTGCTTCTGTGTCCAATAGTCCTTTGATGTATACATGTCTTTTCTTGTTCATAAATATTATTCTTGTTCATTGTCCTTACATATTTTTCTTATTGGCTGGGGAGATGGGGTGATTTACTATTAGAAGTTACTGAAGTTGTTTCTCATGCAAAATAATTGCTTTTTTAGACTAATGTTCATTTTGTTGTTGTTGTAATATTCATTGCATCTCTCACATCTGACCCTTCTCTCCACTCACCCAGGCACCACCCTAGTTCAGACCCTTATCATCTCTCCCCTAGATTATTGTAACAGCCTCCTAATTGGCCTCCCTGCCTCAAGTCTCTCCCCACTCTAGTCCATACTACACTACTAGACAAAGTGGTTTTTCTTAAACACAAATCTAATCATGTAATTCTTCTACTCAGTCAACTCTAGTGGTTTCCTATTGCCTTGAGAATAAAAATACAAACTCGTCTGTTTAGCTTTTAAACATCTAAATAATCCGGCCCCAATCTATCTTTCCAGCCTCATTGGCCAATACTTTCCCTCTAGTACTTTGTGATATAGCCAAACTGGCCTTCAATCTGTTCCTCACAAATTACATTCCATCCCTCATCTCCAGGCCTTTGCACTAGACATCCCACAGGCCTAGAATTTTTCTTCCTCATCTCTGCCTTACAAAGCCCTTTTTTTCCTTTAAGACACAACTTAAGCAGCATCTTCTGCATGAAGTCTTTATGGATTCTCCCCATTAATGCACTCTCATCTAAATTACCTTGTATTTAACCATTTTACACATTTGTATTTATCAACTTTATATTGATGCTATATATATTTTACATATACTTATTGTCTTCCATATTTGAATATAAGCTCTTGGCAAGCAAAGATTATTTTATTCTTTGCATTTTTATCCCTAGCACCTAACACAGTATCTAGCATAATGTAAGTACTTAATAAATACTTGTTGATTGGTTTATTTGATAGACCATTATTTTGTACATCTTTCAACTAAAATTTCCCCATATGATCAATGAATATAAATATATATATATATACAGATATAGATATAGATATATTACAGGATCTACATTTCCATTTTCTTTTTTTTGTGAGGCAATCAGGGTTAAGCGACTTGCCCAGGATCACACAGCTAGTAAGTGTCTGAGGCTGGATTTGAACTCAGGTCCTCCTGACTCCAAGGCTAGAGCTCTATCCATTGCACCACCTAGCTGCCCCTCATTCCCATTTTCAAAGAAAAAATAGTGAGGTAGTGAAATGCTGGATAGCATATACCTAGACAAACTATTATCAAAACTAAAAGAACCCAAGTTTTCAAGACTCTAAAGGATTGGCCTTATAGTTTCCCTCACTTGTCTATCTCAGAGGATAGGAGTTTTATAAAATGTTGTTTCAATTCTTTTATTTTGTCTCCTGTGGATGAACTAGCTGTCTCTGTTCTTCTTCCTGCATTGGAAGTGTCATTATGGCTTCCAAGATACTGAATATAGGTATGCAGCTTTCTCCCTCCTCTTTTCTATTCAGCTTAATAGTCTTTGGATTAAATTTGCAAGAATTTAGGCAAATCCATTTTTCCCAGTTTTCTCATGAGGTGCACTCTATCCCTGGCCAAGAGCCCATAATGCCTCTATTTTTAGGCCTGATATGGAAATCTAAAATAATATTGCAGACACTGTCTTCTTATTACATACAATTAAGAGTTGATGAAATTATTTCTCATGTAATTATTCGATTGAACTAATCGTTTTAAACATCATTTCTACCTTCACATGTCCTATAGCTGACCCTTTCTCTCAACTCACAAAACTACCACCTACATAAAAACCCTCATCACCTCTCACCCAGATTATTGCAAATAAAACCCCTTCTGCCTCAAGTGTCTTCCCACTCTAGTCACTGCTTCTAGTAATATATACACTCTGGCCCTATTCCTATCTAGTCAACAACCCAGATACATTCTCATCTGATATTATCTTGTCATTACTTCAAAAAGAGGGAGGGAATTGTCTAGGCTGAGCTCATACACACACACACACACACACACACACACACACACACACACACATGCACATACACACGCACACACACAAATATCATGCACAATACAAAATTCACCTTATTTACTTTCTGGAAGCAAAATCTTCGGTCTTTAGCATTCTTGTCAGTAGTTCTTATGACTAGTTCCCCTAAATGAAATTTCCAATTGAGTGTCTTTCAATGGACTGGGATAATGTGTGAGTTCCCTATCATTGAATGAGATCATGGGATAATTTTTCTGATGAGGTAACCAAGGCCCAAAGAGATTATGACTTACTCAAGATCACATAGCTTCAAATCTAAATCTTCTTATTCCCAATCCAACACACTGGCCACTATGCCACAATTTCACGAATGTTATTTGGAGGATTTCAACATCATGGAAGAAGCTACAAGAGGGAACCTTGAATATCCCTTCTAACTCTAACTAAGATGGTGTGATTTTAGAAAAACGAGAAAGAAACAACAGCAATAAAAATAATGATGGTAAAATTAATAAATACTTTATGTTTGTAACCTCTACCATTGTCTTCCTATGGTGGAGATGACAAAGGATTTCTGAAGGCTATATCAACTGAAAACAAGTTGTTTCAGATCTCACCAAACTTGAAAGGTTTGAGGATGGGTTCAGGGACAGTCTGTAGTTTTAAAGATCAGTTTAATTAAGTACAAAGAGATTCATCCCCAGCAGGATGACTAACAGGTGACAAATATTTTTAATCTCCTACCCCTCATGAAGACCATCTATTAAAATATGGAAAGAATATAAGCAAAGATGGTGGAGGGAACCTCCCTAGTAACAAAATCTAAGATCAATTTTCTCTCGTTTCCTTCCTAAACAGAATGTAATCAATCAATCAACACAAAAGCAATAAACGCTTACTTTGTGCCATACACTGTGTTAAGCAGTGAGGATAAAAAGGTCAAAAGAACCTCTGCCTTCAAGGAGCTCACAGTCTAATGGGGGAGACAATAGATAAACAAGTACATACAAAATTTATACAGAGAAGATAGGAAGTAATCTCAGAGGGAGAAATTTCAATTGAATGAGGAGGTCAGAGCCACATTGAAGAGGTTTTAGAAGAAAGTAAAAGGAACTTTAGCTAAGAGGGAGAGATATAGAATGATCACTAGCAGGAGGGTAGTAGGATCAAGTGAGGACTTTTTAAGAATTGAAGAGACATGAGTGTGTTTGTAGACAGCAGGAAAGGAGGAAACAAGCATCTATTAGGTGCCTACTATGTTCTATGCACTGTACTCAGTGCTTTATAAATAGTATCTCATCATTTGATCCTCATAACAATCCTATAAAGTAAGTACTATTATTATCCCCATATCACAGTTGAGGAAACTGAGCAAGACAGAGGTTATGTAACTTGCCCAGGGTCATACAACTAGTTAAGTATCTGTAGCTGGATTTGAACTCAGATCTTCCTGACTCCTGACTTTAGCCATTGAACCACCCAGATGCCTTTTAGTGGCTAGGAAGAGATTAAGGATTAGAAGAGAAGGACCAGTGAGGAGACAGTGAGAAAAATTGGTAGGAGAGGATGGGAAGGAATGGGATCAAGGGTGCATGTGGTGAAGTTGGCCTTGGCATTTCATTCAAGATGGGAGAGAAGGAAGACATAGTGGAAAAATATGTCTGACTGATCAGAGATAAGGAGAAGGGGGGAAAGGGCTCCAATTTTTTGGTGTCGTATGAGGCACAATCCTCAGCTGAGAGGTTGGGGGAGGAGGAGCTGTGGGAGTCTTAAG
Source organism: Vombatus ursinus (assembly GCF_900497805.2). Taxonomy (NCBI): domain Eukaryota; kingdom Metazoa; phylum Chordata; class Mammalia; order Diprotodontia; family Vombatidae; genus Vombatus; species Vombatus ursinus. The sequence continues at coordinate 10,524,509 of NW_020948951.1, read as the reverse complement.
GAGGAATAAAAAGATTTGGAATAGCCAGTATGGTGAGTGGGAAGATGAGTGGATTAGGGAAGTATAAAAGGACTCCTTGCTTCAGAGAAGGATCAGTGAAGATTATGTAACATTACACAACATATGTCTGCAGTGGATAAGTGCAAAGACACCATCAACATATTGGCCAGTACCGTGTTTGACTATAGTACTGCCTAAAGCCCATCTCTTAAGTCATGGAAGGGATGGTATCAGAGTTTGTGGAAGAAGGGACCAAGCTTCTCTCCTTTCTTTCCAAAATGAAACTCTTTTTTCATAGGTGGAGAAACCGAGGCCTGGAGGAAGTAAAATAACTTGTTCAAGGTTATATAGATTGTAAAACACCAAATCCAGGTTTCATAGAGGCAGCTAGGTGGCACAGTGGATAGAGGGCTGGGCCTAGAGTTAAATCTAGCCTCTCAGACACTTATTAGCTCCATGACCCTGAGCAGGTCACTTAATCTCCATCTGCCTCAATCTTCTCAACTTTATTTTTAATTAATTAATTTTTAGTTTTCAACATTCACTTCCATAAGATTTTGAGTTCCAAATTTTCTCCCCATCTCTCCCCTCCCCCCACCCCAAGACAGCATGCATTCTGAAGACCCCCTTGCCCCAATCTGCCCTCCCTTCTATCACCTCCTCCTTCTCTTATCTCTGTCTCTCTGTCTCTGTCTCTGTCTCTGTCTCTCTTGGAGAGGGGAAAGGGAGAGAGAAAGGGAAAGAGAGAGAAAGAGAAGGAAGAGGAAGGGGGGAGGAAAGGAGGGAGAGAAAGAGCCAAAAGAGCATAAGCCTGGAGAGCCCTGGGCATCATATTTGGAATCCAAGATTTCTAACAGCCAGGTATTTGGTCATAACAAATAATAGCACATTTCCAGGTCCAGGGCTATTCCCCATCACTAAGAGGAGGTTGGTCTGCTAATGAGTCTCCTTAAGGCATCCTTTATATCCTTGTTTCTCAAGCTATAGATGAAGGGGTTCAGCATGGGAGTGATCACTGCATACATCACTGAGGTGATTGAGTTCTTCCAGGATGAGTGGGCAGTTGAGCTCAAGTACACTCCAAAAACTGTGCCATAGAATAATGAAACAACACACAGGTGAGACCCACAGGTTGAAAAGGCTTTATGCTTTCCTCCAGGTGATGGGACTTTCAGTATGGAAGAACAAATCTTAGTATAAGAGAAAAGGATCCCTGCAAGGGGGGCAACACCCAGCAAGGTGGTTACAAAATACATCAAGATGTTATTGATGAAGGTGTCAGAACAAGACAGTTTCAGAACCTGAGAAAGATCACAGAAGAAATGTGGGATGTGACGGTCTTTGCAGAAGGAGAGGTGTGTTGCCATCATGCTGTGGAGGAGGGAGAATAGAAGACTTACAGTCCAAGACAACAGGACCAGCAGGCCACAGAGTTGTGGGCTCATGATGGACACATAGTGCAGAGGGTGACAGATGGCCACAAAGCGGTCATAGGCCATCACAGTAAGGAGCAAATTGTCCATACAGGTAAAAACTATGAAGAAGTACATCTGGGCAAGGCAGCCAGCATAGGGGATGGCCTTGGTGTGCATCAGGATGTTTTCCAGCATCTTAGGGACAGTAGTGGATACCAAGCACAAATCCACAAAGGACAGGTTGGAGAGAAAGAAGTACATGGGGGTGTGGAGGTGGGAGTCAGAGCCAATGGTCAGCATGACAAAAAGGTTCCCAACTATAGTGACCATATATATGCCCAAGAACAGTCCAAAGAGGGGTATTTCTTGCTCTGGCTTCTCAGAAAATCCAAGAAGGAGGAATTCTGAGTCATGTGTATGGTTTACTGGTTCCATGTGGAGAATAGTTCTGCGGGAAAGAAATGGAAGAACAGGAAATGGAAATACAGACATTCTTTGTTCACATAATGAAGAGAATCTAGGACAGGGACTTAGATTTCGATTACAGATCCACCACTAACCACCTTATGATCTCGAGCAAGTTGCTTCTCTCAGTCTCAACTTCTTCACCTAAAAATGAAGGCACTGGATTAGGTAATACCAAGGTCCCTTCCAGTTCGTGCATCCTATGAATTCCAGTAACTACATTTATAGCATGGTATTATATAATGTAACAATATATAAGTGAAATCACCAAAACTGCTTTTAGCATCAGCACCCTTTGACCTAATAAATGTATTCTGGGGCCAGAGCTTGTTGTATCAAGTTTCAAGAGCCCTCCATGAGAAGGGCAGTAATATGGCAGAACAGTGGGGTGGGTTCATTTTAACAGGACTGAGAGGCAAGAAACAAGTAGAGCAGGGGTCCGTAACCTTGCTGAGCAATGGACCTACTTGGTATATGGTGGAGCCTATGGACCTCTTCTCAGAATAATTTTTAAAAAATAATTGAAGAAAATGTTAAATTTCAGTTAGAAATTGGGGAAACGAAGATGTAATTGTTCTCATCCAAGTTCACGTACCCCATGAAATCTATCCAAAAACACCCTCCAACCCCCACAAGGAGACAATGGATCCCCGCTTAATCATTCCTGAAATAGAGGGTCTTTTAAAGCATGACCCATTATTATAATAGAAGCATAATAATGACTTACTTTGATAATGAGCAAAGCAGGCAGAGACCAGAAGTTGGAAAAATGAACAAAATCATGAAATCAAAGTCAACTCTGCTTCAATCTTAGATCTAGAGAACGAAGCAATGATGGTAGAGCCCAAGGTTCATGCCAAAGTCCAGTAATGCAGACGTTTGACGGTTTGGCTCAAACAATGCATACGTTATGCAGACATTTTCAGAGGGCCAAGTCAAGTCAATAAGGATTTATTAAGCACCTATTATGTGTCAAGCACAGTGCTAAGTTCTAGGTAGAATGAGAATCAAAGCATGGAAATTATGGGGTAAATTTGGCACCGTTATCAGGGAGAAATTTCTAACAAGTATATCTGTCCATTAAATGAATAAGCCTCCTAAGGATGTCATGAGTTCCTCATCACTGGAGGTCTTCAAGCAGAAACTAAATGAACATTTGTCAGGGGCACTATCTGTCTGCCAGGTTTGAAACACTGATGTTATCTTTGATTCCTCCTTCCCCTTAATAATAATAATAGCTAGAATTTCTATAATGATTTAAAATTTGCAAAGTACTTTTAAAATATTATCTCACTTGATCCTCACAACAACTCTGGGAGGCAGATACTGTTATGATCTCCACTTTACAGATGAGGAAACTGAGGCAGACGGGGAAGGAAGTGACTTGCTCAAGGTCACATTTGAACTCAGACCTTTCTGACTCCAAGCCCACATTCTATCCACTGCACTACCTAACTGTTATAGGGAAATCTCCATTAACTGATACATAGTAAAATACGAAAAAGCAAAAGAACAATATTTGCAAAGTGACTAAAACAATGTACGTGAACAGATCCTTCAAGGGAAGTTAAAAGCCAAGTAATGGAAAACCAGTGAAGAAGGTCCAGCAGAGGAGATGATAAAGTATTCCTCCTCCCTCACTACAAAGAGGTAGAGGATGGTTAGGTGACAATATTGCATCCATTGTCTGATAACAGCCTGTATTCAATGCTTTTACTTAATTTTTTTTCTTTGTCAGATAGGAGGGTTCCTTCTGGATCTAGGGTGAGAAGAAGCCTTTCCTAGTCCCCCTTAATCTTAGTGCCCTTCCCTTTGAGACTACACCTCCTAAATTATACTAAATCCTCTCCCTGCACCACCACCACCATTAGACTATGAGCTCCTTGGGGGCAGGGACTACATTTTTCCTCTTTCTCTGTCTTTCTTTGGGCACTTAGCACAGTGCCCAGCACATCTGTTTGCTGTTGTTCAGTTGTTTTCAGATGTGTCTGACTCTGTGACCCCATTTGGGGTTTTCTTGGCAAAGATGTTGGAGGAGTTTGCCATTTCCTTCTCCGGCTCATTTTACAGATGAAGAAACTGAGGCAAACAGGATTAGGTGACTTAGTCAGGATCACACAGCTAGTAAGTGTCTGAGGCCAGATCTGAACTCAGGAAGATGAATCTTCCTGACTCGAGGCCCAGTACCATATCTATCCAATGAACCTGCCCAGCATATAGTAGGCACTGAATAAATACTACTTGATTGTCTAAAATGACTGTCATGTAAAGATAAAAGGCATCAATAAAGTGTATTTTTAAATGTCTAAGAGTTGAAGAGACTTTAGAGTTTAGATTCTCAGAACCAGAAGAGATCTTCCAGCAAAAAAAATGTCAGAGCTGGAAGGAGCCTTAAGGATCTTCTTTCTCTCCAACTCCCTCTTTTTATGCCTACAGAAAGTCATCCCCAAAGACGGGCTATAGTTTGCTCATCATCTCAAGTGGTGAGTTAGTCACAAAGCCAAGACCAGAGCCCAGGTCTTAGGATCATACATCTAGAGCTGTCAGCAGGGATATGCTGGAGCCAGCTCATACCAGCTTACAAGAACTAATTGTTAAATTTTCAATATGAGCATTTAGAGTTCAGAAATCATCAGAGTTAAGTGCTGCAAATCAGAGCTTGACTTACCATTTTCTTGATTATCTAGACTTAAGAAAGTGATGGAGAAAATGTTAATAATACAAGTGAAAAGTGTGTAGTATATGCATTTTTTTCATAGACCTGGTTGTTAAAGATTGACCAGCACACCCCTGGCTATAAGAGACTTTAGCGGTTCTGTATGTATTCCAACTCCCTGACTTTATACATTTTGTACGTGAAGAAATATAGGTTAGGTGACTCCCCCAAGTTCACAAAGGTAATACCTATCATGGCTATTTTATTCTCAGTACTCTCTAGAGCACTGACTCTGAAGTCAGAAAAATCAGGTTCAAATCCCACCTCAAACATCAATTATTTGCCCTTGGATAAATCACTTAATTTCCCTCAGCATCAGTTTCCTCATGTTTAATAATAATAATGAAAATAATACTAATAGCTAGCAATCATATAGCACTTTAAGGTTTTCAAAACACTGAATGTATTATGTCATTTAATCCTCACAACAACTTCAGGAAGTAGGTGCTTTTTTTACTCCTATTTTACAGATGAGAAAACTGGTATATACAGAGATTAAGTAATATGCCCAAGGTCACACAGCTAGTGTTTGAGGCAAGATTTGAACTCGGTCCTTCCTAGTCTAAGTCCTACACTCTTACCCACTGTACCACCTTCCAGTTCTGGATCTATGAGTCTGTGATTTTAATACTGTTCATTTCCCATAGCCCCATTCTGTGCCTACCACTAAGTTGGACAAGCTGGGATAAACACACTGGAAGACCAGCCACAATCTTTTGGCCCACAGTGTTCAGTTCATCAAGGTTTTCTCTTGAACCTGTCAACCTAATATTCCTCTTTCCTTCCATTAGAATTCCCAGTCTAGCATACCACATTGGAGCCTCCATACTCAAAAGGGATACTTTTGGAAAATGAGACCCTGAATGCCGGTGAAGGCAACAACCCTCTGCCTCTTTAAGAGGCTTGCCATCACTTCTCTGAAGCACTTGGACAGCCCCACCACCCAATTCCTGCCCTTCCTCTCATTCTGAGGCCTTCTCATACCTTCTCCTTGCCACGGTACCTAGGAAATCTCCCTCCTAGTTTCTAGATTCCTATCTAGAGTTCTGCCTCGGCTCATAGGAAATGCTCTCTGTTTCCCCATCAGCTTCCTTTAAGGGAGAGAATCCTTCCTTCCACTTCCCACACTCATCTCCCCAGATTGTGCCCCGTAAAAATTTGCCCCTATGGGCAATTTGCCTATAGGGTTTCTCACAACTCTTGTCTTATATAGTCAGGGATCCTCACGGGGCACCCATGGTTGGTGTGGAAAGGCCCCAGAACTCTGCCTCTGTAGGCAGAGTCAATGACCCCTCTGTCCTGATTGGGCTCCAACCTGGGGCAGTTGAGACTTGATTGGCCTGAACTCTGACCTGGGCACCAGGCTAGGCTTGGCTGAAATGGACTAAGGTCCACTGGGCTGGGATCTCTGTTGTTATAATGAAAATGACAACCTATATTTCTTTAGTGATTTACAGTCATAGAATATTTCCACAAACATTATCTCATCAGGTACTAACATAAAAAACTATCAAGCAGAAAAGGGCTTATGGCTGTCAGTATTGTGTGGCTCATCTGGTTCATCTACAAAGCCCCTGGAAGGCCTAGCAATAGTCCCCAGTCATCAGGCAGGTCTACACCCACTTTCAGGCTAAGATCCAGAGAGAAGTAGTAGTTTGAGGTCCCAGATCTAGCCAGTGACCTTGCTGAGACCTGAATCTCAGTCTCATGAATCTGAGCCTAAGGCTCTTTCTACTGTTATTCACTAGCCCCCTAGGCTGGGATCTGGGGTCTGGGTTGTCATCTAGGCTCAAGCTAGGTCACATGCTGGACTGGACCGTATCATGATCTGGCTTGTGCTAAGCTTGGCGCCATATTCCTGGGTTTCTGAGGAAGAACAGACTGCTCCCCTTCCTTTGTATCCCCTCCTCTCACTTTCTGTCTCCTCCACCCAGACACTTACTGGGCATCAAAGAGGGGCCAAGTTTGATTGACTCTGCTTCTGTCCTGGCTTGCTGGCAAGAAGGACGAGGAAGGCAGCAGCTCTAACCCCGAGTGAGCGTAAGATAGCGGCCTCAGGCATAGTGACTGGTGTTTCTGGGAGGCATTAGTGGGCTCTCTCTTCACCTGAGACAGATGATTTGTGGACCTGGGCAGTGGAAGGAAAAGGAGAAATATTTACAGTTCCCAGGGCCTAAGAGGCTGAATACCCTCAGCTGCTCATTAGAAAAAATAAATAAATAAATAAATTGCCTTTCATTTCCCTGAACAGCTCAGTTCCCTGTAGGGCAGAAAATTTCCTAATGATGAGAGCTGTCCAACAGTGAAAGAGTCTCATGGGGGACTAAATCAGCCATCAAGCAAAGACTGGATGACTTCTTTGGTTTGTTGTAGGTGGTCTTCATAATTTATAGAGGGGTTGCTCTAGCTGACCTCTAAAGCCTCCCCTAGCTAACAACTTCTAAATCTATGAGTACTCTACCTTGGAAAGCACTGAGTTTCCCTTTCACTGGAAATTGCCAATGAGAATATGGATTACTATTTTTCTGTTATATTGAAGAGAGGATTCTTCCCTAAGGAGAAATATTAGACTAGATGATCTCTTAGGTCCATGCCAACTTAAACAATCTATGAACAATCTATGATCTGTCTCATAACTTACTGAGTTCCACATCACTGAAGTTTTTAAGTTAGGACTGGATAAGCAAGGATTATAGTGGGAAAGGGTAATGGCTTTTGAGTCAAAGGAATCAAAATCCACTTTTGCTATTTAACTTCTCTGGCACTCAGTTTCTTCATGTGTTAAATCAGTGTTGGTCCATTGTTCCATGGTCTAACATTTCGTATTTTAAAGACCCTTTGCAGTATTAACATCTATTTTCTAGGGTACAGTCTAACTCTAAAATCTCATGTTCTATGTTCTAAGGTAACTCTCAGCTCAAATATTATATTTATACATTGTATTCTAAAATATTCCAGATTGAACATTATAAATCTTAAGATCCATTCCAGATCAAAATCTTATGTTCCTGTGATCCTCTTATTTGTTTGGTTTTGAAAAAGAAAAGTTCAGTGGAGAAGGAGGAGGAAGAAGAAGGAGGAGGAGGAGGAGGAGGAGGAGGAGGAGAGGAGAGATCCTCTATAACTTCCTTAGCAAGTGTTCATAAAGACACCACTTGAACACCTCTAGTGACAGGGAAATCCCTACCTACAAAGGCAGTTCTTAAATAAATTCATAAATTATTCAAACTGGAAAGGACCTCAGATATCACCTAGTCAAATAATGAAGTACAGAGACAGGGCAAAGAAAAAGGACTGATAGAGCAAAAGATGTGAAAAAATCAAAATAAAGGATGATGTTGAAGGAATGAAAAAAGGACAGATGAAGGAGTACATGTAGTGAACTGATCCCACTGAATGTAATGAAATGTGGTAGCTACATATAGGCTGTCCTGATGACTCATCTGTCACATGTTGGTGAATGAACATGTTCTATCCATCCAGTTGACTGCATGCTCCTTGAAGTCACAAGCCATTTTTTGTTTTGTTTTGTGTCCCCAGAAGCTAGAATGATGTCTTGCATATAACAAGTACTTAATAAATGCCCATTGAAATAACTTGAATTGGATATGGACAGGACTGAACCGGATTGGATTGGATTAGACCAAGTTGAACTGGAGTGGAATGGATTTGACTGAATTGGATATGACCAGACTGACCTACACTGGATTGGATTGAATTGAATTGGACTGGGGCAAGGAAGCCAAGCTCTCAGGTTCTGGCAATGAAATGTATCAGTTTATTCAAAGACCAGCTTAGATGGGTTCAGAGTTGTTCTAAACCATATTGGCCACAATAATTCTCAGAATGCCCACCAAAATCATAGAGAGGTCTTGACATATGTCCTTGGGAGAAGTATCCATGCAAATGAAATCATAGGTCTTTGATACATTGGAGCAAGTGAGGAACTAATCTGACTGTGTTTTGAAACAGCAAAAGGGACATTTTCTGCTGAGGATTCCCTTGGCTGCAGGAAAAATGAGGAGGTATGGTCAGGTTGGAGGAACAAAAAAGAATATTGAGGATAAGAATAGCTCAGAAAATTTGAAAGAAAAGGGGCTCCTCTGGGACCCAAAGGAAAAGCTAAGCCTGGATGCACAGAGCTTTCTACAGAGCCTTCTTCTAGCTCTTAAATTCAACACTTGTCAAGGAGCCAGGGAACGACATATAAAACTAGAAATACCTTTGGGCATTGGTAACTCTTCCAAAAAAAGTGAGGAACTCAGAGAAAATGTTCCTATCTAATGTCCTATGCAATGTGGCCCATAATGAAAGTTGCTCTTGTCCCATGGGCTAAGATGTGGCTTCCTAAATAACTCACTTGATGTAGTTAGACTGAGTTTTGCCAGTAGAAATCAGTGGGATCATTTGGTTGGTATGGAGAATGAGGGGGCAAAAAGAAGAGTCCTTCATACAATAAGAAGGAATCAATGAGCCAGAAGGTGCTTTATAGAACAATGGAATTTCAGAGCTAGAACATAGAATATCCAAGCTTAGAAAAAATCCTAGAACAGAGAATGTCAGAATTAGAGTAAGACCATGAAAGGCTTTAAAATGTCAAACTGGGGGCCAGAGCACTGGCCCTGAAGTCAGGAGAACCTGAGATCAAATCCGGCCTCAGACCAAACACTTGACACGTATTAGCTGCGTGACCCTGGGCAAGTCACTTAACCTCAACAGCCTAAAAAAAAAATGTTAAACTGATAAATTTGTAATTTAAACTCAAAGCAATAGGGAAATGTTGAAAATTCTTGAGCAAGAGAGTGATATAGTTAGTCCTATGCTTTAGGAAGATTGTTGAGGCAGCTATGTATTTGGATTAGAGAAGGAAAAGGTAAAAGCAAGGCATTCATTTAAATTGTACTATAGAAAATGAAAAGTAATTGAGGCTGCAATTATCACAGTGGTCATTTGAGTGGAAAGAAAGAAATGAATTCTAGAATACCGGGGGTGGGGGGGTAGAATTGACAAGACTTGACACTGATTACATGTGAGTTATAAGAATAGTCAAGAATTTAGCAAATAGAACTCTGAGGTTGTAATTATGTGTGACCAAGCTAAAAGCAGGGTAGAACCTTCAAAACAAAACATAAGAGATTTAGAAGATGGGCGGGTTTAGGGGAAAATATAAGGAATTCTGTGTTTGGCATGTTGAGTTTGAGATGCTTCTGGTATATCCAGGTGTAGGTGCCCAGCAGGTAGCTGGTAATGTAAAACTAAAGCTCAGATGGGATACTGAGGCTAAATAAGAAGAACCGGGATCCATCTGCATGGGTAAAAAGAGGGAGATGAACTTGGTGATCTCTCAGGATGCATCCGGCTCAAAATCCTATGATCTTATCACATACAGACACACCTACGTGCACAAACACAGATATACACATATAAAGATATACAAACATACTGGATCTTAGGTCTAGAAAGAACATCACAGAACATTCAGTCACTACCTCAGCAAGGATCCCTTGGAAAATGGTTTAGTATGCCTATATGTGTGCATGTTGATGTGTGTAATATACATCATTGCCCCTTCCAGCCTAAGACCTGGAAGTCTAAAGTGGAGAAGGAGAAGAACTTTAGGAGTTACACACTCCCTTTTATCCCCATACTCCCTTCTTCTCTCCAACCTCAACCCCTATGCCTCTTTTGGGGAAGATCTGGAAAGGACTTCATATCTAAGGTTTATGATCATTCCAGCCTAGAGCGCAAGGTCAACACCCCTAACAACAGAGGAACTCACACTCAGGCTATTCCTCCAAGTTTCCTGCTGTCAATGGTATGAAGTGGAAGGAAAGATCCTGTCTTTCCCAAGTCCCCAGCTTACCTCTTCATTGCCCAGAACAAAGAGTCCTGAGCTGGGAGACAGGACACCTGTCTTCTAGTTCTAATTCTGCCGTGGACTCCCTGTATGAGCTTGGAAAATGAGTACTAGAGTGTCTAGGGTGCTCCTGATGTAGCCACCAGAGGGCGCTGCTTGCAACTAGCCTGATCCTATTCACAAGAAGCTCCAAGCACTAGGTTGGACCACACTCACATTGGTAATTATATCTTCTACCCAATACCAGAGAAAAATCTGGGAAGGACCAAGCTCTCTATGATTCCCAGAGAACTGATAACCACTCTCCCCCAATTATGCCTCTTTCTGATTGGCAACTGTTTGCCTCCGCCTCGGAGGTGTGGTCAGCACAGATTTTCATATCAGAATAACTTTTAGACCCCTCCCCCAGGGAAACTCTCTTAATCTGTGTGTTTCACTGAGCTCCAGTCACATGAGCAAAGCATAAATGACTTGACCAAGAAAGCAACCAGAAAAGTACACAGAGCTTCTTTACTAGTAGACACAGAATCAACAAAAGGAAGAAAATTATAGTATATTTAAACACTGCTCTGTGACTGCTTCTCAAAGGTGCTCCCAGTCCCAGACCATCTGCAACTAGTTCATATTAATTCTCTGGACTTAGTAAAGCTGGGGAAGATACAATTTAGTTGTTTTAAGCTCCCTGAGTCAGAAGAGTTCAAACAATAAAACACAATTCCAAAATTTCAATTCCCCTCACAGCTGCCCAGAAGGTTACAATCAACTTAGTAAAGGAGTTCAGAAAGACTATTATCTTCTTCATGATATGAGGACATGGACTGGGAAGGATGGGAACCCCTAGGATAGAAAGAGGTTTCTCCAGCAGCTTGTCTTCCTGCCATCAGCTCTGCCCAGACCATGCCTCCAACCAGCTCATTCCTCCCTGCTCACCTCTTATACTAGCTCCAGCCCCAAAGCATTGCAATCTCATTGGAGGAATTTAGTGCATAAGCTTGAATGTCCCACTCTGATTCAATCACCATTTTTAATCCTCTCCTTCCTCTGTATTCTTGAAAAAAAAAAACCACAAGATCTGCCTCCTTGGCAGCCACATCTGTGCCATCTCTATCCTGATTCACTCTCTAGGAATATAGGAGTATAGATTTAGTGCTGGAATAGTAATGATCCTAGAGACCATCTAGCCCAGCCCCTTCATTTTACAGATGTGGAAACTGAGGCCTAAAGAGGTAAAGTGATTTGCCTAAGGTCACATAGATACTAAATGCAGAGCTGGGATTTGAACCACTCTCATTGCCCTTTCCACTGTGCTACATTGCCTCTTTGGTTCCTTTCACAGAGAATTGGTTTCATGGGCACAACCACATTCAGAAACTTCATGAATGGAGATCACCCCAAGGAAGGGAAACTGACACTCCCTCCTTCCCTCTCACCCACATAGTCATGGCAAGAAGAAGCAGACTAAAGTCTAATAGGGAGTTAGTAACAGAGCTGAGAGCAAGACATCTATGTCTTAGCTCTTGGTATTAGCCCTATCCATTGTGCCCACTCTTTCCTGGATTCTCTTATATCTTCTCATAATATAATTATAGAGGAAACATGAGTAAGAAGAGATAAGCAGATAGATTTCCTAAAGGAAATGAAGGACTTTGAGGGGACATTGGGTAAGTTAATTCTTTTCTCTGGACCTCAATACCTTCCAGCAAAATATCCCCTACTTAAGTATAACCTTAAGAGAAATCCTGAAAGGATCAAATGGGAAACTGGAAAGGAATCTCTCCAGTTCTGGGAAGGAGCCATTTCCATTATTACAGCTCCTCTGTCCCAACTTCAGAGACAGGACCCTGCCTTCCTCTCCTTCCTCACTAACAGAAAACTGCTAGAGCCCCTTTTCACACATGGTTAGTCTCTCTCTCACACACACACATACACACACACACTCAAACATACACACACATGCACACACTCACATACATATACACATTCATGAATTCATTCTGAAACACTCAAACACAAAAATGCACACACAGATCATATAGACACTCACTTAGATAAATAAACAAACACACAAATATACATAGAATGCTGTATGAATGAATGAATATAAAGTCATGTTGCATGAATGAACTTCACACACACACACACACACAAGTATATACATATATACACAGGAGAATTTGACACAGTTCTTCCCTGCCTCTCCTTCGGGCAACAGGGGAAGACCAGGGATCTCCAGATTAGGTCCATTCACATTCCCTCCTGAGATCCTCCAGTACCTCTTCCCTCTTACACCTAAGTGCCCCTCATGCAATTTTCAGGATGCAGCTCCAACAGCGGCCTCTTTTGACACTGGGAAAACAGAGGCAATAGGTAGCTCTTATGTAGTACCATGGGCACCCTTCCCTTGTATGTGGAGCTCTCAAAATAACTATCCCAAATGCAAAGTATTCTCTGGGTCCATATCTACCCAAAACCATAGTTCATGAACTCTTGCTGACATGTTTACTTTTTCTTCTGTCAGCTAGAACAAAGGCATTTAAGGAAATAGTATAGCAAGCAAAAGAAAACAATCCCTCCATAAACCTTGGGCACACTCTTCCACAAATATGTGTGTGTGTGTGTATATGTATAGCATCAGTAGAAAGAGTAGACACACATAGACATCATGAGTGAGAGACACATGTGTGAGAAATGCATGTGACTATCATACAAACTGGGTAAATGGCATTCAGCAATACCAGTATGAGTTAGAATGATTCATTGCCAAGTGTAGCATAGAAGACTGTAAACAGGTACGGTCAGGGCTAGAAGCCCATTTAGGCTTCTTTGATCCCATTGTCCTATGGAGCAGCATGCTGTGGGTCATGGTCCTAACCAAGAATGGCCCTCTGGTTGAAGGCCCAGAGCCAGTTGAGACTTGAGCTTACATATGGTTTTCAGAAAAAAGCCCTGCTGTGGCAGCTGGCATGTCAGGGAAATGGGGTCAGGGAACATGAGCCCATAGAAAAAGGAATGTTTCTAAAAATCAAGCAGAATGGTATACTCAAGATGAGATAGGTAGAATTATAGCTATACTTCATCAGAAAGCTTGCTAGAGAGTTTCAGCACCCAACTTTAACTAGAACTTTATCAATGTAAATCTTAAACATACCATAGCTGTATAACAGGAGACAGTCCTGGGAGAGTAGGGCCATAGACTCCTCTGGCTCATATCTCCAATGCCACAAGATCATCAATTTCACTGTATGGCTCTCAAAGGGTCTGCTTCCTGCTAAGTATGCTGTCTTCTCTGAGAACACTTTCACAACTCCCCATTAGTGTCATGGTAACTGCTGGTCATCTAGTATCTAAGAGGCACTACTACTGTGATTTTACATGGTCTCCTGGTGGCTGGACACTGCTTCCTTCTACCAGGTTCCAGCCTTTATCTCTTCAGGGACAACTACTAGCCATCTCATCTCCCATCATCTAAAGCAAAGGTGTCAAATACTCAGCCCACAGACCACACTGCAGCCTAAACCAGATTAAAATGTAATTGGGAAATATTTAACAAGTAAAATATAGCATAATGTAGATAGTGGTAATATTTGGTTTTCTAAGTCAATATGCAGCCCATAGGAATCCTTACATACAGTTTAGTGACCCCCTTTCTATTTGAATTTGACACCACTGATCTAAGGTCTAATGACTAGAAAACCTCACCTAATTGTGACTCTTCTAGCAGTCATGAGTGGAATTGAATTGAGGGACCATATTTTATTGCTTAGATCTTCTTTCTTACTCTGTATGGGGCTGCAGTGAAGCAAGTGGAACTAAACAATTGAACTACATATTTCCCAAGGTACCTTAGTCCAGAGCATGAATATAGATTGATTGTCTATATTTTGTCCCTCCAATATAGGCTGGTAGGTTGACAGCTCTATAACTACAGCCACCCCATCCTGCCAAGGAAAGCAGATACAATTTCCCCAAGCTAAGATTAAGTCTTTTTGTGACTCCTATGTCTGGGTCAGAGTTCACAGTACTCTGCTGAGATCTCTATCTGACTAAGGACTAGAAATTTTCAAGATTCAATCTGGTTTAGCACAAAAAATGAATTTTATTGAGAACAAATTTTAACTAACGAGACAAGGTGATTGTTCTCTATTTCTCTACCCTGGATCCCCATTTTTATTAAGTCTATCTGTTGATAGCAAAAGCAGTTTTGTTGCTATATTTTAATCATTGAAAAAACTATACATTTAGGACACTGGAAATTGTCCTTCTCAGGAAAAAAGGAATAAGAAAAATACATCTGTGCCCTTGACCATGCTTAACTGAGTGATCCAGAGAAATCCTAACTAGACCTGTCCTACCATACCTGAATGAGTCAGTTTGAGCGAGCCTAAAAAGCCTACCTGAGCAGGGCTATGTGGTCATGCCTAAATGAGCAGGAACAAGTATTCCCAGGTGAGCCTCAGAGAGGCTAAGTGAGCTTGTGTGAGTCTACCCAAGCAAACCTACCTGAGTATGTGAGAGTGTCTGTGTCTGAGCACATGTGCCCAAGAGCACAGAGAGAAAACTTTAGGCTCCAAAATGGTGGGCACAGACTAAATCTTGAGCCATTGAGAATCAGCCAAGTGAGTGGGCTTGCAAGTATGAGGTCTGAGGAATAAGAAGTCATGGAACTCATCTCTGCCCAAAATTATACATTTAATTGAATATACCAAAACCCTTCTGCAACCCACCAAAAGAAGAGAGAGAAAAGAGGAGAAAAAAGAATAAAAGGAAAATAATTGGAAAAAAAACACCAAGAAAAATAGAGAAATTATAACTATAATTGCCACTTCCAAAGGAACACACTTAGCCCTTGCTTTCCAGCCTTCCACCACTAATTTGACAAGTAACATGATCTCACTCATACCAGAAGCTAAGACCTCAAACTTAGCAGTCACATATCACTGTCATTAAAACATATCACATTTGAAAGCCCTGATGTTTTTCCCATTCCTCTACAGAAAAGGCAGTAAATTTTAAATTACAAGTTAATAATTTCCGTAACATAAAAGACCTAAAAGAAAATTCCGTCATTGCATCAATGGATAGGATAAAAGAAATGTCAAAGAAAAGTTAAATTGGATAATAAATGTTTTAAAAGAATTAAAGATGTGCTTTAATGCAGTTTTTTAAAGTAGTAAGAGATGAAGGGGTAATTAGAAAAACTACAAAATTATATCCTAGGAGAAAGCACCTATAGGAAAACAAAATAAACTAGAATAAATAAAGTCAAGCAAATAGCAATCACTAACAAAAATAAAACTAAAGAACAAACCCAGGAAATAATATAACTGACAAATCATCCAATGAATATGCAGGACTAAGTAAAAGATTTGGAAGATGAAGCAAGAAGTACAAACATTATATTAACTGAGGTCTGAGAAAATATGAAAATTCTAAAAATCTAAATACTGTATTCTGACTTAATTGGAGAAATTTTTCCAGAATATACAATATCAGAAAACATTCTCTAAGACAACAGAATAGAGAGGACACCAGAAAGGAGAAATCCTAACTATGATTCACCAAATCACAAAATTATAAAACCAAAGAATTATGAAGACCAAAAAAAAATCCAAGCACCAAGGGGGAAAAATAACAAATAAAGCAATGCAAATATAACAAATAAATACAAAATACAAATGCAAATGCAAAGATAACAAGTAAAGAAGTACAAAATATACTAACATCAAATTTTTCAAAAACAATGAATAGCGGGCCTGGATAACTGACTAGGTCATTGGGTATTGCAAAAGAACCCTTTGGACAAATGTTTGTGTCATACTATGTTTCAGGATTTATGTGATCACCATTTACCACAGCTACCAAGTTCCTCCTATGAGACCACTGAGTATCCAGAGGGTCTCTGGCTCTGTCCATGAGGCTCAGAGCTGGATTTGTTATGAAGGTTACTTGATAACTGCTGTCTCACTCTGGGGGAGCCTTGAATTGGGTCTAGAACTCCATAGTATGGGCTTCTTACCAAGAAGACGAGGTCTGAGACACAAAGAGAAACACCTTTCTAGAGATGTTGCCACCGATCCTGTAGGTCTGAAATCCAAAAGAACAAAGTGAACTGCTATAGGAGAATATACGCAGGACCTGAAGGCTAACTAAAATTTCAGAGGTTCTGAAGAAGGAACAAATCTTGCCTTTCCCAACCATTGTACTTAGGTAATCAGGATGTTGGAGAAGTCATTGTGGTTGTTGATGATCCTTCATTTTCAAAGAAGACCAATGACATCACAGGATGATGTCTTGACTCCTGCATGAATGGATTTAAGTGACTCAGAGTTGCACAAAGTCATCAGCCTCACCCTTTCTTTCAGAGTAATTGGAGCCCAGTGGCAAGACAAAAGTCAGGACAACTGGTAATGGCCCAGAAGGCACTGGATGACCTTGGTGTCCTCAATGACTGACCAAGTTCTAAGCCTCCACAGCACCTGCTTCAGCTGCCTCCACGGCTGTTGGAACAAATTGTCCTTAATCACTCACTCTGCCAGGGAGAGTCTTCACACGATCGGGGTGGACTTTCCCCTAACTCACTGATGTGTTAGAGACCTAAAGGTTACCCTCAACCTGGTTTAGTCCATCTGCTGAGACAGTTTTACTGGGGTATAGCCACTGTGCATGCTACAGCTTCTTGGAGCCACAGGAGAGAGTTGGGTGATAAATGTACACCAAAGGTGGATGAACAGCCCTAAAAAAGGGCTCAGCAAGTCCTCACACCAGCAATGCTAGTCCTCCATGAATACCCCATAGCCCCCTGGAGAAGTCATAACACCCAGGGAGCCATTAGGAATTGGTCACTGTGAATGATCCATCCTCAATACTTGAGAAGGGAAGTGAGAATTTCAGATGTCATGGAGGAAAACAAGAGACAAATGTTTGAGAAGGGGAATTTGATGGAAATAAGTGGAAATAAAGGAGTTCTTGGCTCTGGCAGGTGTTAGCTCAATGGAAGATGTTTGAGTGCCTCACTTAGGTTCAAAAAATCAACTTCACAAGTATAAGATGGAGGAAAAGTGACCACACAGCAATTTCTCTGAAAAAAATCTAGTAGCCTCAATGAACTGAAGCTGCAAATGAATCAAGGTTCAACTTGATTGATGTGGCAGTCAAGAAAACTAATGAAAATGTGGTAAAATTGGAACTCTAATGCATTGTTAGTGGAGTTGTGAATTGATCCAACCATTCTGGAGAGCAATTTGGAATTATGCCGAAAGAGCTATAAAACTGTGCACACCCTTTGATCCAGCAATACTACTTTCAGGTCTGTATCCCAAAGAGATCATAAAAATGGGAAAGGGACCTACATGTACAAAAATATTTATAGCAACTATTTTTGTGGTGGCAAAGAATTGGAAATTGAGGGGATGGCCATCAATTGGGGAATGACTGAACAAGTTATGGCATATGAATGTAACGGAATACTGTTGTTCCATAAGAAATTATGAGCAAGTGGACTTCAGAAAAACCTGGAAAGACTTGCATGAATTGATGCTGAGTGAAGTGAGCAGAACCAGGAAAACATTGTACACAGTAAGAGCAACGTTGTGCGATGACCAGTATCGATAGATTTAACTCTTCTCAGCATGCAATGAACTAAATACAATTCCAAAAGACTCATGATGGAAAATATTATCCACATCCAGAGAAAGAACTATGGAGTCTGAATGCTGATCAAAGTATACTATTCACTCTTTTTTTTTCTTTCTTTGTTTTTTTTTCTTTCTCATGGTTTTCCCCTTTGGTTCTAATTATTCTTTACAACATGATTAATGTGGAAATGTTTAACATTTAATAATTAATAATAATACATGTATAGCCTATATCAGATTGCATGCCATCTTGGGGAGGGTGAGTGGATGGAGGGAGAGAAAATTTAAAACTCAAAATCTCATAAAAGTGAATGTTGAAAACTAAAACTAAGTAAATAAATAATTTTTAAAAAAGAAAACTAATGAAAGCACAAGCCTAATGAAATAGCATAGTAAATAAAGTAGTAGCTTTCAGAAAGGTTTAGCATCAGTCAATAACTATTTATTAAGAGCTTACTATATGCCAGGCACTGTGCTAGGCACTAGAGATTCAAAGATAGGGATGAAACAGTCCTTGCCTTCAAGGAGTTTACATCCTATCATGGGGAAAAATACATATATATATATATATATATATATATACACATACATATTTAGTATATACACATACATACATATCCATACATGTAAATAAAATGAGTACAAAATAAATATGAGGCAATTTGAGAGGAGATGGCATTAGCACATAGGGAGATCAGGAAAGGTTTCATATGAAAGGTGGTATTTGAACTGAGTTGTTTTTTTTTCAAGGTGCGGGGAGGCAGAAATTCTAAGACATAAGGTGAGGAAAGAGAGTATTGTAGGCATGAGTGCAAAAACACCAAGAGTGCTATGTTTGAGAAACAACAAGGTCAGTCTGATGAGACTGTACAGTGTGAGGAGAGTGGTATATAACAAGGTTGTAAATATAGTATGGGATGAGATTGGGAAGGGCTTTAAAAGCGAAACAGTGGAGTTATTCTAAAAGCAACATGAGGTGAGTTCCTCAGCTGAGAGAATGGGGAGAAAGTTTGTGGAGAGTAGAATATAGAATCATTCAGAGAGGAGTAAAAGGGTTGTCTGGCATCAGTAAGGGCCCAGTTGAGAATGCATAACAAATTTGTAGTGAATGTTATTGCCTTAATTGTGTGATTTCCTCCACATCTGTTCAGCAGCAAATGAGTAAAAATGGAGGAGGCAGGAAGTGGAGGTAATACAAGTTTGGGTTTGGGCATGAGTGTCAAAACAATAAGGGAGCAGGGTTTGGGGAGAAGAGGATGGTATAAAGTTCAACTGGTTAACTATGGGTTCAAGATTAGAAAGAGAGGGAAGCTAAGTTAAAGCAGGGATGAGAGCCTGAGAGAATAATAAGAGATGGAGGTATTCAAGGACCCCAGTGAGGACAAAGGCATTGGGAGAGGTAGAATGATGAAAAGTTATGATCTAATATAGGAATATAGGAATTTGAGAGTTTTTGATCCTAGAAGCAGAACACGTGAGTGATCACAAGATTAAAAGGGTAATCAGTCTTGTGTGTAGCTTAGGTGAAGTGAGAGGGAGTAGTCATGGGAGTTGAGGACACTGAGAAATTGGGAGGTTAGAGTGTTGAAAGGGGCATCATCATGCATATTAATACCCCCTGAGATAAGGATAGGAATGACGGTAGAAAACTATGAACTAGGAATAAGGAAGTGACAGCCCCACAGTACCCTCCTCTGTCCACACCAGATCTGAAGCCTTGTGAAGTCCTATTCTAGGAAGCATGTGGATAAGTAGGTCAAGGTCCAGAGAAAGGAAATGGGCTGGTGAAGACATTCAAATTCATACCATAGGAGGACTCATGGATGGAAATGAGAAAGGAGAGAAAAGTTGAGGGGGACTTAAAGACAGTCTTCAAGTATTTAAAGAACTGTATGTATATATTTCCTGGAAGATAGCAGACTCCTCTATTGTAATTGGTAAGTGTGTACCTTTTGCAGAAAGTCAGCAACCACCACTATAATGATCTCTCAGCTGAGAGCACCTCTGGTGCTACAGCATAATTCTTTGGACTACAAGCAGTTCTCTTCTCCTCAGAGTGTTCTGATTTCTCTTCTTCAAGGAAGAAATCTATAGCAATTACTGAGCTCCAAGTGTTCAGTGATCATTCTTACTGTTACTCTTCTGTGTCACTTTCTTCTGCCCTTCAACGTCCTGACACAGCTCCCAATCTCTCTCTGCCTTTTTCTTCTTTTTTAAAAATTGAAGAATTTATTCATTAACATCATCAAAAAGCATTTATTAAGCACCTATTATTTACCAGGCATTGTGCTAAGTGCTGGGGACAAAATGGCCTTAGCTCACATTCTAATGTGGAAGACAACATGCAAACAATGTACATACAAGATATACAGTGTAAAGGAGAGGGATCATTCATTTGAAAAGGGATTCTTCAGTCTCCACGATAAACTAATATAAATATAGAGGACCAAAAACAAGCTAGGATATTTCCCAAATGTGGAAAGACCTATGGATTTTCCTATTTTAATAATCCCATGTAATACATTATGTTGATCCATAGGCTTTCATTCAGATTGCAATCAGTGAAGGTTTCTCTCTCTCTCTCTCTCTCTCTCTCTCTCTCTCTCTCTCTCTGTCTCTGTGTGTGTGTCTGTCTCTCTCTGTGTGTCTCTGTCT